>NC_050577.1:17468592-17761092 GCF_011100635.1 Trichosurus vulpecula
TAGACCGTGGAGCTGAAAGGGGGCTTACAAAGCATCTAGTCCAGCCACCTTTTATTTCGCAGATGAGAAAACTGAGGCTGAAAACTATATGCTTTGCCAGTGGTCATCCAGGAGGGATGGAGCAGAGAAAGGAATTGAATCCAGGACCTCTGAATCCAAGCTGGCACACGAGATTAAAGAGGATGGTTGGGGAGAGAGGGCAGTAAAGTAAGAAAATCAGTTACTTATTATTTATCATTCTCTCCTTTTCCCTGCCCCCTGCCTCCTCTCCTCACTGAGGAACAATATAAAACAACTCCAATGACAAACAAGCATAGTCCTTCAAAGCAAATTCCCATATTGGCCATGTCCAAAAATTCACGTCCCATGCTGGACTGCAAACCCTTTACCGCTTGGACAGGAGGTGGCTGCTGTGTGGAGATTCATCTTCAGTCCTCTGGACATTTGTTTATCATTGCATTAATCAGAGTTCTAAAGTCTTTCAAAGTTGTTTTTCTCCAAAATGTCATTGTGTTAACTCAACTAGTTTGTCACTTTACTCTGCATCAGTTCAAACACGTTTTCCCATATTGGTTATAGCACAATCATATGTATAGTTTAAATGTTTCCCAAGACATGAGTTTCCAACTTTTTGATTGCTATGAAAAGGAGTGCTAGAAATGTCTTTGTACTTCTGGGTTCAAGTCCTCATTCCTTGGTCACAATAGCATAGTCGTGCTATTGCTGGGGTTAAGGGGATGCACAGATTTAGTAACTGGGGAGAATAGTCCCAAATTGCTTTCCAGAATGGCAGAATCAATTCATAGCTCCACCAACACAAGGCTAATTCACCTGTTTTCCTGAAACCTCTCAAACATTCTTCTTATATTGTCATCTTTGGCAATCTGATGGTTGTAAGGTGGAATTACAATGTTGCTACTATTTGCATTTCTGTATGTATTAGTGAGGGGCAACTAGGTGGCAGAGTGGATAGAATGCCAGGCCTGGAGTCAGCAAGACTCCTCTTCCTGAGTTCAAATCCAGCCGCAGACACTTACTAGCTGTGTGACCCTAGGAAAGTCACTTCACCCTCTTTACCTCAGCTTCCTCATCTGTAAAATGATCTGGAGAAGAAAATGGCAAACCACTCCAGGCTCTCTGCCAAGAAAACCCCCAGTGGGGTCACAAAGACTCAGACACGACTGAAAAACAACTTAACAACAAAAAAACGTATTAGTGATCTGGCACATTTTTTCATGTGGTTATTATTGGTAGTGTAGACTTCTTCTTTGGAAAACTGCCTATTCCTATCCTTTGACCATTTATCTATTGGGGAATGGCTCTTAGTCTTATAAATTTCAATTAATTCCTTATATATCTTAGATATGAGACATTTATGAGAGAAATTTACCGCAAAGATCCCCCAAATTCCTTATTTCCTTTCTAAATTCAACTGCATTGAATTTCTTTGTGCAAACACATTCCAATTTCATCTAAACAAAATTGTCCATCTTATTATCTGTGAATCTCTCTATCACTCATTTAGTCATGAACTCTTCCCTATCCGTAGATCTGATAGTTTCTTCCTTGTTCCTCTAATTTGCATAGGATGGCACCTTTTATATCTAAGTTACATCTATTTGGAGCTTATCTTGATATGTGATGTGAGATGTTGGGCTACATCCAATTTCTGCTACCCTGATTTCCGGTTTTCCCAACAGACTTTGTCAAACAGTGAGTCCTTAACCAAGTAATGGAAGACTTTAGGTTTATTGAACATAACACTATGTTTCCTTTCTCCTATGTGTTGTACACTTAATCTGTTTCACTGATTAACCTCTCTCTATTTCTTAACTGGTACCATTTTTAAAAAGTAGTTATGGCTTGTGTACAACAGTCTGGTAATAATAGACTCCCTTGCTGGCCAGTTTTTCCGCTATTAACCTTGAGATTCTTGACCTTTTGTTCTTCCATATGGATTTTCCAAGGATGGGGGGCTTCTACCCAAACTAAATGGTAACATCGTGGGGCCATCAGAGATAAAAAAAAACCAACTTGACTCAAATTGTATCTTGGTCAATGGAGATCAAATGTAAATGAGACTCATATGTCCCCAGGAAAGAATGTGGGTTCGAATCCTGTCCCTTCATTTATTACCTGTGTGACCTTCTCAGGGTGGGCATCGAAGGTCCCAACAGCTTTAAATTTCTAATCTTATTTTGGGAGCATGCTTCTTTCTCTTTGGTGTAGAAAGGGAGGAGTGAAAGGAGGTCCTGTAGTTCAGATATGTGATTTCTTCCTGTTGGAAACTCCCAGCAGGGGAAACTCCGGTGGAAAATTCATAGTCTCACAGAGTTGCTGAGGTCACCCAGAAGCTAAGTGACTTCCTAGGCTCACTCAGCCAGCATGTTTAGGGGTGCCCCATCACATTGACCCTCAGCCCACTGCTGCTTGTTATAAAAACCAAAGCTAGACCCTCATAGGAACATAGATTGGAAGGGACTTCAAAGTCCAGTCTTTCGTGTCACAGGGAAAGAAGATGGGGGCCAGAGAGATTCAGTAACTTGCTTATGATCACACAGTTAGAAAGAGTCAATGCCAGGATTTGAACCAACTCTGACTCCAAATCCATGATCTCTCCACTGGGGAAGTGGATTAATCACATAGATAGAATACCCAGTAAAATAAAACCTTGAGACCATTCCCTCCCCTCACTACAGAGAGAAATCTAGAGAAGTAAGTTAGATTAGAATGAGTCACAAGTCAAGCAGAATGAGACTGCTAAGGTAGGCCAAAAAATAAATAAATAAAGGGAAGCCAAAAATCCTGCCTGGCCAGTCTGAATTTATTTAGGGTGTTTGTTTAGTTTAATTGGACATGAGAGGTGGTTTTTTTTTTCTTCCTCCAAAAGACAGTTTATTCCTGAAGGCAGCAGGACAAATATGGGCCTCCCATTGTTTGTGGACACTCTGAACAGACCCTGGCTGCAGGGTCAGGGAATGTGGGAAACACGCTTCCTAAATGTTTTATCGTCTAACTGAAATGTGGAGGCTCCTGCAGAGATGCTTGTTTAAAATCAGGAGGGCACACGGAGAGAGCCAAAGATACCACATTCCCACTGTTTTCAGTGGTGATTGGCACTCACGGGCTGCTGTGTCTCAAAGCCTCAAAGGGGAAGGAAACCTCTGTGAGAGAGAAGGGTAAAGTCAATTAGAGTGTTATTCCCCAGAAGGCGCCCGTGTAGCCAGGCTTACAGGTGCTATTTTATGCCCCAAATTTCCTGACTGTCCTAACACCAAACTCAGAATCACTTCAGTCTTCAGAGTGAATCATTGAATGCTGTCAGGCCTCATGAGGCTGTGATAGAGTGATTGACTTGGAATCAGGAAGTCTTGGGTTCAAATTCTGCCTACAAGTTGAGGTCGGGCATGTCATTTTCCTGCCTGAGACTCAATTTTCACATCCATAAAATGCAAGAATTTTTCCAAAGAGGAAAAGGACACATATGTGCAAAAATATTTATAACAGGTCTCTTTGTGGTGGCAAAGAATTGAAACTAAGGGGGTGTCTATCATTTGGGGAATGGTGGAATGAATTATGGCATGTGAATGTAATGGAAAACCATAAGAAATGATTGAAGGGGAAGTTTCAGAGGAATGTGCATGTGGGGTGAAGGGAGCAGAACCAGGGGAACAACTTATCCAATAACAACAATGCTGTAAGGCAAAGAACTGGGATCCATGCGATGCCCAACCGTGATTCCAGAGAACTGAGGATACAGAATGCCACCTACCACCTGAGAGAGAGAGGGGATGGACCCAATAAACAGGAGATAGACACTTTTTGGATGCGGCCAACGTGAGGATTTGTCTTGCTTGGTTATAAATACTTGTCACAAGGGGTTTGTATTTCCTTTTTCTTTTTTTCTTTCCAGCGGGGATGTGGGGAGGTGGGAGAGAGAGGAAATAAACGCTTGTTAATTGAAAAAAAGCAGGTGGTGGGGGAAGGGGGCTTGAACTGACCTTCAAGATTTAAATCTACGATTCTGATCTGTAAAATGGAAATAATTGTAATTCACATTACTATAAGGCATCAATGAGCACTTTATATACCTGATCTTAATAGATCCTCTCAAACACTCTGTGAGGTGGCTGACACTATCATTCCAATTATTCAGAAGGGGAAACTGAGACTTGGGGGGCTGAAAGGACTATAGTACTCACCCCAGAGGTTTGTTTTGAGGTCCCAAAGATAAACCACCTGTCGCAAGTTTTGTCAACGTTTAAAGTGTTTCGTTAACTTTAAAGCACTCTACAGATTATTCCTTATTATTATTTTATTAATAATTATAAGTATTCCTCCTGAAGCCAAGCATTAACCCTTTCCCCTCCACTTCCAAAAAGTAGCAATACTTTAAAAAAGAGAGAGAGAGAGAGAGAGAGAGAGTAAACAGGATAATTTCCTCTTCCGCTTTCAGAGCCTAAACTCTTGGGAAATTTTGTCCCCTGAAAATTAATAATAAATTCCTAGGGGGGGAAAACCCTAATCTCCTTTTTGGTTTTTTACTCCTTTTTCTATCTAGCAGCTTTGAAGTCATTCTGTTAAGAGAGGACAGCTGAGTAGGCTTGCTTCGAACTCAGGATTTTCATGGGACGGTGAGTAGTGACCTCACTGTCCAGGGCTCCAACCCATCTGTCCCACGTCCCTTTCCCCCTTTCTTCTCCTCCCCATCAGTCTCGCAGTTGTCATCTCTTCTTTAGCTGCCTTCGCCCCATTTCCTCGCTGTTCCCCAAGCTTTCCAAATACGTGCCAAGGCTCAGCGTGGGCACCCCCTCCTAGGGAAGCTTTCCTTGGTCCCCATCCCCAAACCACCCAAACGCTTAGTGCTTGTTCCCTCTTCGAATTATCTTGTATTTACTCATCCATTTCCACTTGTCAATATCCAGAGAGGTAGCATGATGTAATATAATGGATCTGGCTTTTAGGACGTGGGTTCAAATGCTGCTTCTGATACTTACTAGCTGTGTGATATTGGCAAGTCACATGACCAACCTCTCAGTTACCTAGGCAACTCTAATGCTCTAAGCTGAAGGTGCCAACCGACATTGGTAGAAGGTGTTTCCTTACCTGGGAGTTCCTCTGTTAATAAAACTGTATCCTCCCTGTCAGTCAGATAATAATCTCCTTGTGTCCAGAGTCTGGTTTTCTCTTTTTTGGGGGGGTGGGGGGCTTTTTTCCCTCAGCTCTCAGCAGGGTGTTTGGTACCCAGAAGGTCGTTAATAAAAATGCTTGCTGGATGGACAGGTTGGATTAACAAGTGACTTGCTCTGGATCCCAGGGCCAACAGGACAGGACTTGAACCCAGATCTTGTTCTTACAGCTCTGGTGCTTTCCAAGTCAGACAAGCGTTAATGAGCTTTATTTAATTTAATTAGCATTTAGAGTAGAGATAGCTTGAATTTGTCCAACAGTGAAATGAATGAAATTCTGGTTTCCTTTGCCCCAGCACCAACTCTTTACCGCAGTTTCCTGGTTTTTCTAGGAATTCTGCAGTGAAGTTAGTATTAGCTCTTCTTAAAAAGGGAGGAAGAGACGGGAGAGAGTGCTTCTAGCCCCCTCTGACCTCCAGGAGAGCCGACTTTCCCTTCTGATGTTGCTGTTTTATTTCCCTATATGGTGTTCAATGCACTGTAAGAGGTTCACCTTTGCAAATGATGGGCTGTCAGAGTTGGCAAGAACCTTGGAGATCATTTCGGGGCCAAAGCACACCTCTGACAGAAAAGCGTGCCCATGAAACATGGGCCCTGAGAGGAAAGGGACTGAGAGCACACAGCCAGCTGGTGCGGAGCCTGGGTTTAGCCTCCCAGGATCGGAGCTCCTCTCCCATGATTGACAAATACTCTGTAAAAATCCCCCATAATTCAGCAGAAAGTGGGAATAATTCTGCCATGGGTTCGATTTTGTTTTCCAGATGTGAGCTGTTATTGGGGTACATGCCAATCTCCAGGCTTCTTGTTGCTTTTGGCTGATGAGATTTCACAGAATCTGATGTTTAGAACTGAAACGAGCCTTACCAATAATGCAGTTCTATTCTTAGAATCGTTCTTGACTCTTCCCCCTCTCTGCCACTGGTTCCCTCCACCCCTCTCAGATCGAGTCAGTTGCCAAGGCCTGTCCATTCTGCCTCCATGACATCTCTCGAAAGACTCCGTCCCTTAGCTCACTCACTCTCATAGTTCTGGCCCTCACACCCTCTTATCTATAATAATAAGCTTCTCATGGCTCTTCCTGCTTCCAGTTTCTCCCTTCCTTCACTTTTCATTGTCTCAGCTGTTAAGATCATTGTCTTAGGCAAAGACTTGTTCCTCTCCCCTATTACCTGCAGAATTAAACAAAATCTCTTCTGTCATTCACCTATGTGACTATAATTTATTTTTCTAGTAAGTAGTATGGGAGAAAGAATGCCAGATTTGGATTCAAATCCTGGCTTTGCCGCTTATCACCTGTGTGAGTTTGGAAAAATTCACCTTGCCAGGCCTCATTTTCCTCAATGCGAAGTAAGGGATCTGGATGACCTTAAAGGTCCCTCTATTTCAGAATCTATGATCCTATGATCCAATTTTCACTTTACTCTTCTTCAATAGCCCTAAGTTCCAGCCAAAATGAACAACTCAACCTGGAGAGAAATTTAGGAAGGAAACTAGTCTATATGCAGAAAGTAAAGGGATTGGTGCAGCCATGTTCAAGGGCCCCCTTTGGTATGTGCTGCTTGCCCCTAGCCTTGTCTGTAATTAAAGAACTCTCTACACCATGTGGACTCCCCTCTCCCCTTGGGGACTCCCCCTTAGATTCCCATGAACTTCCTTTCTCCAGAAGCTCCCAGGATGATGAATGAATGAATGAATGAATGGATGGATGGATGAAGATGGCCCATGTCATGGGTGGCTGGCTTCCAGACAATCTCTCCTTGAACCAGGCGGAAGTTCAAGTCCAAGCACAATTATTTATTCTAATGGTGGCCATCCTTTATAACTGAAGAAGTAATTTGGGGATCTGGTCAGAGCAAGGGGGTGTGTGAGATTAAAGGCTGCTTTCAGAAAGAGGTGAGGTTCGCAAGTCTGCCCCATGGGCACCAACCTCTTTGTTCTGGTTTCTCCTAGAGGTGGTATGTATGAAGTATCCAAAGACCCAGCTTTTCATTCCAATTCTTCTGCTAACTGGAGAGGCTAAATCCTGTGAACCTCAGTTTTCTCCTCTGTAAAATGAAGATGATAATGTCTGCCTTGCCTCCCTGGAAGGGATGGTGTAAGAATCAAGCAGATAGTCCTAGAAATCAATTTGGAATGATACCAGGAATGTCAGTAACCTGCTCAAAATACCACAACTGGGTTTGCTAAAATGTCAAAGACTTTCAGAAAGGTCCCTGATACATAGAGCAGCAATTTCTGTAAGAGCAAAAACAAAGCAAAAAACCTGGAAACAAAATGCGTTCCTATAGATTAGGAACAATGAAACAAACTGAGGTACCGGAAGATCGTGGAATAGGATCCCCTCATACGGAAGAGAGAAAGTGAGGAATTCAGGGAATGTAGGAGGATCTGTATGAGCGGATGAAGAGGGAAGGAAATAATGACCACAATATTGTGGATTGAAACAGCGCGAAAAGGCGGCTGAACCAAAGGGCAATGGCCAGCCTTGGTCCAAGTGGACAGATGATGAAACGGACTTCTCACTTTGCTGTGGAAAGGTGGGGGAACGGGTACAGAAAACTGTACACGCTGTGAGATGTGTTAGTTGTGTCGATTGGTTTTGTGCCATTTTTTCTGTTTCAAAGAAGGGCCTCTTGTTCCATTAGTGTGTTAGAAAATGACAAAAGGCAGTGATGATTGATTTTTGAAAGATCAAAATAGAAAAAAATAGAAATTCTTATCCCTTCACAATTTGGCTCAAACCTATCTTTCGTGTTTTATTCCACACAACGTCCACTCTGCCATGCCGCCAGCTGTGACCTTCCTTCTCTTCTTCCTCCAAGGTTCATTCAGGTGCTGCCCCCTCTCTGAAGCCTTCTCTGATTTCCCTCAATTGTTAGGCCTCTCCCTTCCTCAAATTCCTTCAATTTGTCTGATTACTTGCCGTAGCCCCCAGTAGAACAGAAGCTCTTTGAGGACATTTCATTTTGTCTTTGTAGCTATCTCCAGAGGCTCCATAGAAGTTTGGCTAATTGAATTAAATGATTAAATAGATGTGAAAGTGCTTTATAAATAAATGTAAAGTACTATTGTTACTGTCATCTTTGGCCAGATTTCCTGATCAAATTCGGACCCTCCGTGTGGCTCCAGAGCTCTGTGATGGAGAGCTGAACAGCATGGCTGTAGCAGGAGTGATGAAGGAAGATGGGGGGAGATTTGAAATTTGGGGATGGCAGAGCGATCATCTCCCTCCTTCCCTGCCCTGGCAAGAAGCACTGCCCTGGCTAGGGAGAGTTACTGACAACCATTTGAGCTGGTTAGCTCAGCTCCTAGAAATGTTTTTGTTAACGTTTGAGCAAGGTTTCCTGTTCAGTCGATATGACTTTAAGACCAAATGGAACCAAACCAACATCCTGAGTAAGGACATTTTTAAGTGGAAATCTGGAGGCAGTGGTCTCCATGCAAACGATCTGCAAACAGCAATTTAACATGGTCCCAATTTTCAGTGGGGACCATCATTTTGGGAATGATCTTGAGATGAGGGAAAAAAGGAACACAAGAACACTCCTTTCCATCTTCCCCCCAGAAGGTGACTCTCTCTTACTTAGTAGTTCTCAGATACTTGTAGACATGGGTGGGGGAGGGGGAGGAGTCTCCAAATATAGTAAGGCTAGTCTGGAGCCCATTCTCATCCTCCCCCAGCAAGCTGCTAGTCTAGACCAGCCTGCTGCCACTCATACACAAGTAGGACCCCAAACAGGGGTCTTCACTCTCCTGGGAATGAAGAAGACAGAACTCATTTCCCTCGGATATACACACAGTCACATACTGCAAGCCTAGACTACATGCTACAAGGGCAGTTTCCCAAAGTACAAAGTCCTCTGTGAGCTGCTTCATTCAATACATGTGAAATCACTGCTACACATGAACTCCCGATGTTAAAGAACCCTTGAGCAAGAATGGAATAAGAATCACCAGCACAGAAAGAAACCTTTGGGGTTTTGTGTAAAAAAAAAAAAGAGAAAACAAAGCCGTAACTAGGACAAGGCAACTGAGTCTTTGCCCCATGGCATCAAAATTCATAGGGAGTAAAAATTGAACACTTGCACTCCCTCAGAATCACAGAAGTAGGGAATGTCCTCTCCCACTTAACTGAATTTGTCTTCATTATCTGCTACGGGCACAAGGTTTCATCATTGATCTCCTAAAGTCATACTTGGTCCCTATGATGTGATCAGTACATTTTAAAGTCTCATTTCAGCCTAACTGCAACCCTATGAGGCAAGTGCTGCAGGTAGTAATGGCATTTTGCAGATGGGGAAATTGAGGCCCAGGAGAGACTCAGTGACTGTCCTGGGCCAACGGCTAATAAATGCTCCAGGCCCCAAGGCATTCCTTCCTCATTCCAAGGCCAGCCACACTGTGAATCATTATTCTCACTGGGGAAGCAAGCCCTCAGAATGTTTTCATGAAAGCTTAGCTTGAGGACCATTCCCACCACTCTTATGCAGGGTATCACTCTCCTACAGTCAGTGCTGATTTGGCCACCCTTCCAAGGGTAATATTTTCCTTAAGATAAACGAGTCTAACCATTTCATCCAGAATTTCAGGCCCCATCATACTTTCCTTCAGTATCAGGCATGTGTTTCTTCCGGTCCCACCTATTTTTGTACTGTTTTTAAAAAGGATGCTCTGGCCAGTACAAACAATTAAAAGAACAGCGGTCTGCCATGGAGGACAGAAGTCTGGAGTCAAGGAGATCTGGGTTCCAGTCCTACCTCCAACATTTGCCAGCTGCATGACCTTGGGCAACCATTCACTAGTCATCAGTGAAAGGGAGAGATGACATCCCTGAAGTGCCTACGTTACCAGCTGTGGTGGGGATAATAGGAGCTAATTAATACGGGGTGGGAAAGAGGCACCAGAGGCTGACTCTGGGAGCTTCAGCAGGCAGGAGTGGGACTTCCCGTTGGCCTGGTGGCAGTGTCAGAAGGAACTGGCAGTGAAGCCTGCATGGGGAAGTGGGGACCCATGAGACACACCAAGGAAGGGCAGCTTCCGGCCTCTACAAGGGCACAGAGCTCCAGAGAGCGGCAGAGAGAGACAGCAAAGGGGAACTTCTTCAGGATTCCACACAGGGTGAAAAGGACACACAGGAACCAGGGGCAGGGAGCCACTTTTTGGTCACACGTGATGAGCTGACTCTTCCCAGGGACCTTGGGAGAGTGTCACAGATTTGAGGGGAGGGAGGATGTTTTATGCCAATTGTTCTTAGTAAATCCCTCCTTTCTCAAAATTAATTGAGTCTGGGAGACCGGTCAATGGAGTACACATTCAAAAGCCATAGTACTAGGGGAAAAAAAACCTAACCCTTTAGGACTAATCCTGGAATCCTGAAAGAAGAAATAGTCAGCCACCTTCTGGGAACCTAACGTCAAAGTAGTAAGAGCTGGGAATTAGTCAGCTACAATAGGATTATAGATTTAGCTGGGAAGAACCCCAGAGGCCATCTAGTCTGATCATCTCCATAGGTCCAACGTCCCTGGAGACCATAGCATGACCTCAAGGGGGCCACGGCTTGACTCCATGGGGTGTGTGATCAACCAGTGGGAGGGTGGGAAGACGGATTGACCCTCCCGCTCTCCAAGCTGGCTAGTTTCTAACACAAACACAGCCACCCTTCACCCTTTACAGCCCAGCACACTCTTCTCCTCTCCCCTCACAGTCGTTCAAGCTCCCAACATCCCCTTTGGAATTCACAACATCTACAAAAGGGCCAGTGGGAAAATCAGACCCTCTCCCTTCCCAATATGGAGAAAAAAATACAATAGGAGCAGTCAGTCCAAAAGGTCTGGAGCCCCCGACCTAGGCCAATCCCTCACTTTGGAGATGAGGAACCCAAACCCAGAGCTGATAAATAAACTCAACCAGAATACACTGCAAAGCTGGGCCTCCAGGTCGGCCCCTCTGATGCCAGCCTACCACCCTTCTTCTCTCTGTGGCGAGGGATTTGCCAACTTTAAAGTGGCTTATCAATTTAGCTGTTACTGCCCCTACTGAGAAGAAGGTTCCTTCCCTTTGAGCTCTTGTTCCACACTAGCATCTCCTCTGATGCACTGATTGAGCCCCAAGTCACTGACTCCAAGCAGCTGGGTGGCACAACGGATAGAGTACCCAGCCTGGATTCAGGAAGTCCTGAGTTCAAATGCAGCCTCAGATGCTTACTAGCTGTGTGACCCTGGGCAAGTCACTTAAGTCTGCCTCAGTTTCTTTTTCTGTAAAATGAGCTAGAGAAGGAAGTGGCAAACCGCTCCAGTATCTCTGCCAAGAAAACCCCAAGTGGGGTCACCATGAGTCAGATGTGACTGAAACAACAAAACAACCACCACAATCTCTAACTCCAGTGTCCACAGATACAAAGCACCGCGGGACCGTTCTCTGTCTCCTGGCCATGATGTGAGCTTCCTTGCGGAGGGGAGCGTCTTCCGTGCGAAATGACAAATACGAAGCCTACAGAGAAACAAGGGAAAACACCTGCAAAGCCACGGCCCAGGAAGAAGGCCAGGCCAAAGCGCAGAGCGGACCGTCGGCCCTTAAAGCGCCCACAACTTGCCAGACGCTTATTATCGCATTTCAGGTGAGCCATTGCCCTGTTGGGCACAGACTACAAGTATCATCATCCCTTTTCCTAGATGCAGAAACAGACTGGGAGAGAGTAAATGACTCGCCCAAGGACACGCAGTCGGTGAACGTTAAGAAGAAAAATGAGGTCTGGGTCGAGGGCACGTTCCTGTGCAATAATCACCGCTCACACTCAGACGGTCATGAAGATAGTAACTGACGTTTGTATGATGCCTACTACGTTCCAGGCACCGTGCCAAGTGCTTTACAAATGTCTCATTCGAGTCTCATCACAACCCTGGAAAGCAGGCGCCGCTCTCCTGTTTTACTGTTGAGGAAACTAAGACAGGCAGCGGTTAAGTGACTTGTCCAGGGCGACGCAGCTAGTGTCTGAGGCCAGATATGAACTCAGCACTCCCTGGCTCTATCTGCCGCACCACCTAGATGCCTCTACGTAGACTTTCTAAAGGGCTTTGCGTTCATTGTTTCCTCTGACCTTCGCTACCGGTGAGGCAGGCGCTCTAACGGTATCGACCTCACGGATAAGGAGAGGTTCAGAGACATTGCTTGTCTTCCGCAGCTAGTATGTGTCAGAGGCGGCATTCGAATCCAGCACCTCAAGCCTAGGACACTTCCTGCAATATCACGTTGCTTGTCCAGTTCCTGCTGACTACCGCTAAAATCCTTCCCAGCTCTAAATCCGTGCTCTTATGGAAATAACCTTCCGAATAATAACGATAGCCTCAACAGAGTCTGGAGGAAACATTTCGGAAGGGGAAAGGGGGACAAAGGGGGACTCTTCCTTTCTTGTTCAAGTTAATTTGGTTTTTAAAACAATTTGTTCAACAACAGGTTTAAGGTCTGATATGCGATATTTTTAAAAATTCTTATTATGCTTGTTTTTGTTGCCAGTTTCTAAATCAAGAAGAAATCAAATACAACAAAAAAAAAACGTTCTAAGGGCACCTTTTTACCTGTCCCCATCAACAACATCAGAAAATGACATATAGGCGGAGGCTCATAATTTGTGATCACCATGTACTTTTACAGCACTGGTGGTCTGGATGGTGACTAGCTCTAGGCAAAAGCCCCTCTAGAGAAACCTGTGGACAATATGTATATATACGTGGAAAATTGGGTATGTGAGTTAAATATATAACACACCCACAGAAATCCCCATCTGGATAATTATGACATTCAGAGTTGCAATGCCTTTGGTCCTGGGTGCTGAAAGTTAAGGGGTATCAGCACACATATCACTTCCAGTCCTTTAGGAACTACAAACAGCTGAACTTTGCACCTGTTTAGCAAGAAGAATTGTTGTTCTCCTGGAAGAAGACCAATGACATCAAGAATGGTATGTCCTGACTTGTTTGTGAATTGGGTTGAAGTGGGGAGGAGCTGCAAAGTCATCTGCCCCACTCTCTCCAATCATCAGAAGTCCAGTGGCAAGACATAGGTCAAGACGACAGGCAATGTCCCAGGAGGCCAGCAAGAAGAATTAGTTAAACCAGTAAGCTACCAGATGCTTCCTAGCCCTAGCAACCACACCTCAGCTGAGTTTTTTCCCCATTGCTGCTCCAAACACATACACACCCACCTTGGCCTAGAGTTGCTTTTACACATACGCTCCATAAGATAGTGTCCTGGGGTCCTACTCCTCTGCTCCACTACATTCTGTTTAAGACTTCTGGTTTGAGGGCCAAGTTCAAGCTGCTTGCCTCCGATGTCTTTTATGATGTTTGTCATCGGCATAAAAATTGTTAGTTACAACTCTGATAACATTTGCTTCTGAGTGTGGGCTCATGTAGCCCTAACAGGGTTGAGAACTATCATCCACAGTAGACTTTAGAAATGTGGCATGGCCTCTTTTGGGCTACATTAGAGTTAAGCAATTAAATGCATTTTTAAAAATTTTTAATTCAATATTTTTTTAATTTTCAAAGACCCATCTTCTCTTCCTTTCACCTTCCCCTTTCATTGAGAAAGCAAAGGGGGTAAAATCTTGTTATAAACATGCATAGTCAAAGCAGAACAAATTCCCACACTGGCCAACACACTTAAACCCAGCAAATGATTATTAAGCTCCAGCCACGCACAGAGCTAAACTTAAAACAATAGACTTGGTTTCTGTTGCAAGTAGTGATTGCTGATGCCACCACCTTTGAAGGACTTCACACTTTGGGGAGCCAGAGGAAGCCGATCCAGGCTGTGATTATAGTCTTCAAAGATCAATGGTTTTTAAGAATTATCTGTGCGAGGATGACTCACAGCGTGCCTTGGAATTTTGAAAAACCGGACACGACCCAAACATCCAACAAGAGGACAATTTTTAAATAAGCTGAGAAACGTGAATATAATGGATAATACAACTCAATTAAAACTGACACATACAACGCTCACAGGTACATCTGGAAAGACCTTTATGGAACCAGGCAAAGAGAAAAAAGCAGGACCAGAAGAGTCCTAGATACACTCACGATCATAGAAGGGGAAATATGAGGGAGATAAACTAGGCAAAGGGTCTTGGTGAGAGTCTCTCCCTCACCCCCAAAACACCCTTGTCTTCATTAGGTATATGCTCGTATGTATGTGTTATCTTCCCGAATGGAATCTTAGCTCCTGGAGAGGAAGGGTTATTTTTTCGTTTGTATTTAAAGCCCCAGTGCCTAGCTCCATGCCTGGCACATGGTAAGGAATGAATCAACGAATCAATGAAAAAGCATTTAGTGAACACTTACTATGTGCTCAGGTACTATGCCAAGCTCGTGGGCTACAAAGACAAAAAATGAGACGGCTCCTGCCCTCAGGAATCTTACATCTAACTGGGGACACAGCACATGTAAGAGAATGGCAGCCAGGGAGAAATGTTACCCAGTGAGTCAAATCAGAGGGTAATAAATTGATACACACTTTCCAATAGGAATGACCACATTAATTTGATTGTGGTTGGAAGGTGGGGGGAGGTGGAGGCAGTACTGTGAGCTAGAAGTTGTCTTTGGCATCCTGGACGGTAAGAACATGGGGTGGGGTGGGGATAAAGTGAAAGCCACTGGACCCCCCAAATAGAGAGGGCTGTGGACAATCAGGAGAGCCCAGGGCCCAGGGCAGAAGTCCTGCAGCTGAAAGCACCAAGTCCTCCAGGCCATCCTCTCTGGACCCAGGAGGCTTGTTTGTTGGTTTATTTTTAAAATAATTTTTATCGTTGCCTTTTGTTGTTACGTGGCCTTTCTCCTTCTCCTGGTTGATTGATCAATGAGGACATAGCCCATAATATTGTTATGATGGTTTATTCATTGAATTAATTGATTTAAAACTAAGTTGTTGCTAAGCAAGCTTAGCTAGTTGTGTTAATGTCCTGTGTTACTCTTTTGATAAAATGTTTTAAATCAACGTCTTTTAGAGTTGATGTTTCTCTGCTCCCTAAGAAGAATGCACATTTCTATCATACTTATTTTTTATAAAATGCTTTCGTCACAACAGCCTCTGAGGTAGGGAGGATAGATATTGTATGCCCACTTTACAGATGATGAAAGTGAGTTTCAGAGAAGTAAAGCCATTTTTCCAAGTCACATAGCTGGTAAGTGTTGGAGGTGGAATTTGAACCACACCTCCTGAGTCCAGGTCCACAATTGGTGCAAGAGAACCCAGTGTTCATTTTGGCCAGTGCAGGTGGGGTCAGCTGGTGAGCTGTGGTCAGAATTCCTGCATTGGCATTGTCAATACAAGCCCAGTGATAAACTGGATGTCTATTGTCCAAGAACCAGCCTAGCCAAGTGTGCAAAGGGCAGCTTTACACATGGGGGATGGACTTTTTGTCACCAGTGACTCTCAAACCAAGTTGTGAAGTGGAAGAAAGAATCCTCCCCCACCCCCCCAGATGAAATCATGGATACTTGAATTGTCTGTCTTTTTATAAGGCTCCCCACCCTCAATTATTCAATCAATCAACCAACCAATGGACTTGATGAAGTTTTACATCCTGTGATCTCTTTAGGAGATGTGAAGATCTTTGACTGGGTCAGGAAATAAGGCAGTGTTATAGGCTGAGAGTATCAGTCACGCCCATTGAACCATGTGTTAAAGAGTGTGGGTCCAGAGTGGAAGCCAAGGTGGAAAATTTCATTTCTAGAGTCAAGGATTCTAACTGGAGCCAAGCCCCTGAGAGGGACCCCCTTGAAGGAGAGAAAACAAAAGTTTCTCTCTCTCTCTCTCTCTCTTCCTTCCTTCTTCCAATGACCATGTTATCCAAAGTAGAGAGAAACATGCCAAGGACAAACATAGACACAAATACGTGAAAATAGCCACCCAAGCAGCTTCACAGAATCTGACCTCCATCCTCACCGTTCTTGGTGGAGAGAATACTGGCCTCTAGAAAGGGACCCATCCTTGAAGCCCATCAGAGAGCTCCACAAAGGGAGAAAAGGAATACTGGGGCCAGCCCTTTTGAGATACTCTTTGTCCCATGTGCTCCCTACAGAAGGACCTCACTACCTTTTACTTTAACTTTGAGCCCACCCTCCCCAGGCCAGAAGAATTGTGTATCCCTGGTTTGGTTCCCTGTTTTGAATCCATTGTTCTCACTGTACAACCTTGGCAAATACTCTTCCAAAAGCTAGTTGATGCTATTGGCTGATAGTCTTTGAATAGAACTCTGGGTGGGGGCTCATGAGTAAAGGCAGTGTAAATCCCAGCTGCTCATGGCAACTCCTACAATCCTAAAGGGAAAAATAATCAGCTGTCTTCTAGTGACATAGACAATGCAAGTGAGAATTGAGGAATGAGTCCCCACAGGGGTGCTACATTTTGTTTCTGAGATTGGCATTGAAATTTGAATAAATCATGGAATCTCAGAGGTGGGAAGAAGGAGCTGCTTGGCCCTCTAGTCCAGCCTTTAAGCAAGAACAACCTCTAACCTCCTTACAACATTGCCAGCAAGTGGGGGCATCTAGCCTTTACTTGAAGACCTCTAAAGAAGGAGACCCCCAACCTCCCAAGACTGCCCAGTCCACTGTGGGGTAATCGTAGACACTGGGACGTTTGCCCTTCTTCAGCCCTTAATTTGCGTTTTCATAATTTTTGCCCATCACACCTACTTCTGCTCCAGGCCTAGTCCCTTCTCCATATGACAGTCCCTCAAGTACTTGGCTTTCTCCTCTTCAGGATAAACATTCTCAGTTCTTTCAGCTAACCATCAGATGGCATGATCTTGAGGTCCTTGATGCTCCTGACTGTCCTCCTCTGGACACTCTCCAGCGTCTCAATGTCCTTCCTAAAATGTGCATCCAAACAAAATGGAGTGCAATGCTCCAGATGCGCGATGACCAGAGTCAAGTTCGGTTCTGACCTTTGGTTGATGAGTTCTCCCCAAAACCTCCATTTTGAGGAAATGCCCAGCCCAACCATGTGCATCTCTTCATGCCTGACTCTCTGGACTTCTCCACAACCCCCACCCCCTGATTTTAAGATCTCTTTGTCTTCCACATTGCAAACTCCATAGTCTGTCTTCCTCATCAGACTGTAGACTCCTTGAGGGCAGGGACTGTCTTTCTTTTTGCTTGTATTTGTGTTCCCAGCATTTATTCTTGGCACATAGCAAGCATTTAATAAATGTTTGTTGACTTGGCTACAGCGCCTGTCCACGGAAAAGGAAGAATCGGGCAGCACCTTCCGGAAGAGATAGGGCACCTGTCAGGAAATCATTTGGTGCCCTATGAGTTCCATGCTCACATCTACCTCCAACGAATGGGTCTAATGAAGGAAGGCTCATTCCTCTTTCGCAAGGAGCTCATTGAATTGGGTTTTATGCCCAGATCACTTACTATGTGGGCAGTATTCTTGAATTAATACTAGTCACTCAAAGTTAAAAAAAAACTGTGCTTATTTTAAGACCCAACAACCCTTCAAAGAACAGATGTCCTTCTGATTCCTATTATTACAGAGAATCTCTCATTTTCAAATAGATTATGTTCTAAAAGTTTGGTCTTCAGAGCACATTTTGCCATAGAAACAATGTTATAATTGGTAGTTGGGTTCCCAGGCTGGCCAGCAAAAGCTTAGCCAATGTCTAATGCAGCAAAAACTCTGTCCATTTGTAGTCAAGAGAAAAGAGGACTAGCTTTGGAGTCAAGGGCCCTGGGTTCGAATTCTTGATGAATTCCTTATTACCTGCATGATCTTGGGCCAGTTCACTTCTCTCTGCTCCTCAGTTTTCTTCATCTTTGAAATTAGGAGGTTGGACTATATGACTTTTAAGGTCCCTTTCAGCCATAGCTCCTATGCAATGATGAATAATAGAAAATAATATTGTCACAATACTAGTAATTAAAGAAAAATGCATACAATAAAAATATTAGTCATTAAATAAAAATTAATAAAATAAGGTATTAGCAATTAAAAATAAGAAATGGGTGTTTTAATCATAATCTTAGGAGGTACCTTAGAGACTGTCTAGTTTATCCCCTTCATTTTAAGAATGGTAAGGAGGACAGTGAACTGGGCCTGAGGAATTGCAAGATAGAGTTCACCAGCTTCCCTCCTCACACACATCCCGGCACCTCTAATATTGCCAAGTTCCTCCTTGGGCTTGTTGAAATTCCAAGGTAATTTGCATGGCTCTCACACAAACTGTCAGAGACATCGTGGGTGTTGAAAGGAATTTACTCACCCTAAACTAAATACCAAGTGAGTTTGGAGGACTTCCGAGAAGGCATGGGAGTCTGTGGAAGAGTAATACCGCCTAGACAAGTCAAGGTACTAAGGCAGTAGCTTGGCCCTAATTCCATTAGTTAAGCATTTATTAAGCACCTACTGTGGGCTTGGCATTTTGCTAGGCACAAGCATTTATTAGTAGTCCCTGCCCTCCAGAAGCCTATGTGGTGGTAGGAGCTGGGGTGGGGTGGAAGGACAAAGGGCGGGACTGGAACTCATTCACAGAAAAGTCAAGACAAAATGAGTTCATAGTGGCTTGGAGAGGCTACATTAACAAGTGGGGAGAATTGGGAAAGGCTCCACATAGCTGAGCCTTGAAGGCAACATGCCAGCATCAAGCCGCTTATCATGCCATCTTTGAAGTTGCTCCTTCTCCCTGTCCTTGGCGATGCCATTTGTTGGGGGCTTCTCTTGCTCTTGCTATGGTCATCTGTTGCCAGATTTCCTTTCCATCAAGTTGTTTCCACCTTCTGGAGGCTTCCTATTTTAGGAGTTGCTTCTTCCTCCAAAGAAATGTATGAGACTGTTCCAAGGCTAGGACTAATCAATACATCTTCCTTTGGGCCGGGTTGGCACGGAAAAGGGTCCCTTACCTCCAGATCCTTCCCCCCTCCCCCAGACAACCTCTCATCCCTTCAGTGAGAATTGCCCTCTTCTTGCTTAATACTTAGGTTAGGGTGAGTAAATTCCTTTCAATTCTTATCATGGCACTGGTGCCTAGTGCCAGAACCAGGCTTGTTTGGGGGAAGGAAGAAATGACAGTGGTAAGGAAGCACCTAGTAGCCTGCAGAGAGGTCTTTTTTCCCTGCCTCCTGATACAACCATGTGATTTTTCTTGATTTGTTATTAATATTACTAATTGTGCTGATAATTTTATTAATGTTGAACCACATTTTTGCATCCCTAGTATGAATGGTACTTGATCAACATGAGACTTCTTTACTAATATTTTGTCAAATATCAAATGAGATAGTATATGTCAAATGCTTTGTGAATGTTAAAGCACTGTGTTAGCAATTATAATCTTATTTAATATTTCACATTGATAGTAGTTATATTTATCTATAGATACATATTAATTGTAGTACCTTTCTCATACATAGATTCATAAATAGTTCTATACATAAGGCTTTTATTAAGGGCTTAATAATGCCAGACACTGTGCTAGTGATACAGGTACAAGCAAGAAAGATAGTTTCTCTCTTCAAGGACATTACAGTCTAATAGAGGAAGATAACACTTAAAGGGGAGCTGGTAAGTGTGGGAAGAGGATGTGGTTTGGAGCTGGTGGCTATGAAGTGAGGCAGAGGTCTATTTCCAGGCAAGAAAAAGCTATAATGCCTTTTGTCTGCTTTATCCCTCCCTGGTTTGTATATCAGAACCATATTTATGTGATAGGAAAAGTGTGGTATGGTGCCTTTTTTCTTCATTCTTTGGATGACCATATTGAATAAAGGGATAGTTTATTCTTTAAATGTTTAGCAGAATTCACTTGTAAATCCATCTAGACCAGGATTTTTTTTTCTTTTGGCAGTTCATTTGTGGTTTGCTTAATTTCTTTTTCTAACATTAAATTATTGGATTCTCTATTTCATAATTTGTTAATGTATTTTATATTTTTGAATATGTTTATCCATTTCTTTTAAGTTTTCCATATGATGGTATGTACTTGGGCATAGTAGTTTCCTATGATTTTTAAAATTTCCTCTCCATTCACTGTGAACTCCCCCCAAAATAGAAACGAAGGAGGTTTGTTATTGCTAGATCTCAAGTTATAAGTATGAATTATTAAAACTATCTATTACTAGATGAGAAATACAGAGAAATACAGCTAGATGGAATAAATCAGATCACATAAATAAGATCTAGGAAATGCATATAGTAGTATGATATTTAATAAATCCAAGAACCTAAGCTCCTCTGAAAGGAAATACTTATCTGACAAGAAATGCTAAAATATCAGGAAAAGTTGGTGGGAAATCAGTTTAGATTAACATCTTAAATCATAAGCCTCTATTAGTCCCAATGGGACAAATGGTCTGAACATTTTTTTAGATAAAAAACATAGAAGAGAATGGAAAATTACATATTTGACATCTGAGAGTTGGGAAAGAATACACAAGAAGACAAAGGATATAGGAGAATATAAAAGATAAGACAGACGATTTTGATTAAATAAAATTGTATCACTTTTGCACAAACAAAATGAGTGCAGCTAGAATAAGATAAAAAGATACAAAGTATGGGGGGGAGGATATTTGCATTAAGCATCTCTGAAAACGGACACCCAAAATGTACAGAGAATTGATTTAGATGTATAAAATTATATACCATTTCTCAACAGATAAATACTTAAAGGATATGAGCAGATAGTTTTTAAAAGGAGAAATGTAAATTAAATATAAATTACCAGCTGAAAAATCATTCAAATTACAAATAATCGGAAAGAATACAAATGAAGATAACTTGGAAGTATCTCATACCAATCAAATTAGGAAATATGGGGAGAAATGAGAACATTCAATAGTGGAAGGGTTGCAGGAACACAGACAAACTAGTCTCTCTGAATTTGTCCTACCATCCTGAAAAATAATTTGTAATTATGCAAGAAAAGTTACTAAATTGCTTATACCCTTTGACTCAGATTTCCCACTACTGGGATTCCACCCAAGGGAGGCTAATGATAGCAAGAAAAGACTTATACACACAAAAAATATCCACAGCAGCATTATTTATAATAGCAAGAAGACAGCAGCAAAATATATGTCTAACAATTGGTGAGTGGCCAAAGAACTATGCTATGTGAATGGAATGGAATATTTTTGTGTGCTAAGAGGGCAGGGAGGACAGGATAATTGTCCTCAATTATCTGAAGAGCTCTCATGTAGAAGTGGGATTGCAATTGTTTTGCTTGGCTTCAGACCGTAAAACTCAGGAAAACGGGTGGAATTTGCAGACAGGAAAGTTTCAGCTCAGTACAAATCTAAATGTTCCAACCGATCTGTTCCAAGATGGAGAGGGCGGCTATGTGATGAGACATTGAGACAGTCTCCATGACTGAGTATGGGGAGAGGTATCTAAGCAAAGGTTACATGGCCACTTATCAATATACCACACAAGGGATTCCTGTTCAGCTGTGACTTGGACCAGATAGTGTCTGAGGCCCCTTCCATCTCTGAGATGTTGACTCCTCCCAAATCCTGTCTCCATCTCTTTTCAACAGAAACCTGCCAGAAACGACATCTGGAGACTGCGCTTCTCTCCTATTTGACCCAGAGACAGGACACCTGTGTCCTCTAGGCGAGGATCATAGGACATAAACCTGGGAGGGACTTTAGAGTACTCTGAGCCTCAGTTTCCTCACCTGTTAAATGAGAATGATACCTGAGGCACCTGCCTCATGGGGTTATCATGAGGACCAAATGAGATAAGGTATGGAAGGTCTCTCCATCACTCAGGTCCCAACCCAAGAGCCAGAAGGGACCTCGAAGGCCGCCTTGTACACTCCAAAGTGCTCCGTAAATGTCAGGTATTTTGGAATTTAATCCAGACTCTTTTTTTAACAGATGAGGAAACGGAAGTCCATAGAGATTCAATGACTTTCCTAAGGTCTATATGATAGCTCTACCAAAACTAAGTGCAAGAGCCAACATCCAAGGCTTTGAAAGAGAGTGGAGACAACTTCCCACTGTGTTCTGCGTGGTTTGAGAATTAGGGTGAGGATCTGACAATCCTCCTGAGGCTCTGAACCTTCTCCTGTGTCACATGTGACTTGACTTCTCACAAAATAAATGATCTAGAGAGGAATCTTCGGGAGTTAAAACTACATCCACTTATTTTTCACAGGATACTTTATTCCCCATCCAGGCTGTTAAACCTAGGCAGCTGCTTCTCTTGTCTAACCCTAGTCCTGATTCTTGTCCCATACACACACACACACACACACACACAGATACACACATGGACACATACACATGCATACACATTCATGTACATACACACACACGCACACTCCATATGGTCTCTATGTCCCTTGGGTTTTGATGCTCTAAGAGTCCATGTTCTATATTGTAGGAGTCAGAGCTCCTCAGAAATCATCTAACCCTCACTCCCTGCCATCTTACAGAAGAGAAGCCTATAAACTCCAGAAAGGGGAAGTGACCTACAGTCACTCACAGATAGTAAGAGACCGAGCTCACCACTAGTCACCTAGTCTACACCTCTCCAAAGCAAAGAAACCTTTGATCTCTCCTTTAACACACAAACTGAGGCTAAGCCTGGATCAAACAGAAGGTTATTAGGAAACACTCATGGAGTCACAGGATTCTATAAATAGTGGGGTTATCTGGGCAGCTGCCAGGTGCCAATCTGAGGGTAATGGAGAATGGAGCACCGTGACCTTGAGAACAGCTGTGTGCAGCTTTCCCAAGGAAAGGACCCAGGACGAGTGCATCCTCATACCATTTTTGGATTGGTATTAATTCCTAAGTGAATATCATCTCATCTGCGGTCCTCATTACTGGTGTCTCCTAGAATCACATATCTAAGGCGAGAAGGAATCTCAGAGGCCACCAGCCCGACTCCCTTATTTTACAGACTGAGACCCAGAATGGTTCAGGCTCACAAGGAAGACGCCGTATCCCTGTTAGAGAGCAAACTGCTTGTGGCTGACAAACCAAGCAAGCATCATTGATTTGTTCCATCTCTAAACCATGGGTGATTGCCAGGAAGCCTGGAGAGGAGGCAAACCCAAAGAGCAGCCTGGGAATTCTGCTCCTGGTGAGCAAAGGGGCAAAGAGTGGGAGAGGGGAGGGAAGAGGGTCGATGAAGGCACAGTGTTAGGAGCAGAGAAATTTTCCGGCACGGGAAGGCCAAAGAGGGAGCAGGCGGGGTCCGAAGATGGGCTGTCAGATCCAGGAGTGACAGGAGACCACCTATCACAGCATGACATTAGAGGAATACGAGGGCCCTTGAAAACGCCGCTATTTCCTTTCATTTCAAAAACATCTGTTAGATGCCTTGTGAAAGGCATTCTGCTAGGCCCTCAACCGTGAAGATGAACTAAGACGCTGTCCCTGTTCTTGAGGAACTTCTAATGTGGTGAGGAGGATAAGACACGTACAAAACTAGTCAGAGTCCTAACTAGCAGCTCTGGAATCCAGGGCAACCTTCACAAAATGGGTCTGGGGCAAGCAGCACAAACCGTACTCTCAAATCAATTTTTAAGACAAGTTCATTTGGGTTGAGAGATCCTGGCATACGACCTCATGAAGAGGGACAGAGGCTCTGGTATACCAGCCCCATGGATAGAAACCCCAAATCACTACAAAGCTGTTGCTGAGGGCTGCATTTCTAGAGAGAGAAGGAAGCAGGGAAGGGTTGGGCCCCAAAGGAGTTGGGATGTGGTTGACCAGTTATACTTGCTAACTAAGTATTCCACTCATTTGTTTCTTCCCAGTGGAAAGAGCATGTGTACTGTTTACTTACACTTTCTAAATGTTGGCGCCCTAGTCCAATGTCCCAATTGCCTCACCTTAGTTACCACTAGCTACCATACAAGTGATATGATGAGCTCCACATCAGATACATGGTTAGTGGGACTGAAGCCCAGGCCAGTATTATTCCCAGTAAGTATCCCATTGCCTCCCTAAAGCCCGTTCAGAATTGGCCTTAACTCTTTCCCCAAAAGCTGTCTTTTACATTATTCAGCACCTTCCCAGTGTCCTCAAGCTCTCCCAAAGTCATTCAGTGACTCTATTGATTACTGCAAAACAGAATATCCTCTTGGGGTCTGGTGACCAACACTTTAGAAAACAGGAGGGAGAGTATGTGCAAATTTATGGTCCTGTTCTTAGCCATCTGGGCACTGCAAGCTTCTGTCTGCATTGAGCTTCTCAAGGGCAGGTTTTGCTGTGAGATTTATAGCCTTTCTCAATGAATACCATTTGCTGATGAAGGGGGAGTCACAAGGACTAGGTTAGCAGCCCTGAAACCTTCGGGATTTCTAAGACCAAACAGCACCCACAGAGCCCAGGCTGACTCTCTGCTCAGAAATTTCCATTTGAAAAAACCCGCATCCCTCACTGGCAGAGGAGAGACAACGTATTCAGAAAGCAGGCCTGACCAAAGGGAGCCATCTCTTACCTCCCGTTGACCTGCAATCTTGGGTCTTTCTTATGAGAAAATGCTCTTTCCCCTTGAACCATGAAGGGTCGGCAGTGGCCAGGAACTGGGGGGAAGAGGAGACCAAGGAGGGGAAAGATTGGTTTTCAAAAAAAAAGAAATATCTCCCCCAAATGTCACCAGAGTTTTCTATATCAAAAGATTTCAAATATGTTCATTTTACAAACAAATTAAGGTGTGTTATGATATGAATTTTATGTTCTTAAACTAACAAAGTAACTTTAAATTTGAATGGGATGCTCAAAAAATATACATAGGAATCTTTAGGAGCAGCTAAGTGACACAGTGGATAGAGTGCTAGACATGGAGTCAGGAAGACCTGAGTTCAAATCTAACCTCAGACACTTACTAGCTGTATGGCCCTCAACAAATCACTTAACCTTAATTGCCCCAGTTTCCTCATCTGTAAAATGAGTTAGAGAAGGAAATGGCAAATCACTCTAGCATCTTTGCCAAGAAAACCCCAAACGGGGTCACAAAGAGTTGGACACAACTGAAACACCAAAGAAAATAGCAATCTTTCCTCTTAATTTGACCTTTTAAAAAAAAAAAAAACAACCTTTTTCTCTTTTTAAAATGCCTAGGGATTATAAAGAGCAGCAAGATACACCATGACTATAGTATGTAAGTGAAAACAACATTCAAAGACAACAGGAATCTGATAAAATGACCAGTCTTGGTTGCACAGGGCTGATAGTCAATCAACCAACAAGCAGGCATTATAAAAGCACTAGAGACAGAAAGCCAAAAGTCAAACAACATCTGCCTTCAAGGACCTTGTGCATGGTCGGGTCAGACTCCCTGCACAGGGAGGGCATTCATAGCTGGGACGGGATCATGTAGAAGATGGCATTGCGTTGAATCTTTAAGGAAAGTAGAGATTTTAAGAAAAGGAGACAGGGACAAATGAGTTCCATTTGCCCATACAAACTCACAGAGGCAGGAAATGTAAAACTGCTATATGAACATGTACTATTACTTTATGAAGAACAGTAGGAAGGCTGGATTGACTGAACTCTAGTATATGAAGACAGGGGAGAGAGAAGGGACTGGAGAGGTCATTTGGGACTGGTTTATGAAGGGGTATAAATGCCGATCAGAAGAGTTTATACTGGATCCTTGAGAGTATAAGAACCAGGGAAGTTTATTGAATAGAGAAATACACAGTCTAACTCATACTTTAGGAAAATTATCTTTTTGTTCATTTTTAAATTGTCTTTTAATTATTAGTTAGGAATATTGGTGGCAGTGTGAAGTATGGATTGGAGAGAAAAGAGACTTGAGGCAGGAAGATCAATTAGAAAGAAATCCAGGTGTTGAGGGGCTGGAGTAGTGGATGGCTATGGATGGAGGGAAGGGGACAGAGGAGAAAGATATTGTGGAGGTACTAAAAATAAGCTTTCATAACTGATTGGATATGTGGGATGGGGGAGAGTAAGAAATTGTAGATAATGTGGAGGTATGAACCTGGGGAACTGGCATTATCATGGCGCCCTTGGCAGAAATGAAGAAATTCAGAAAAGGGGTGGCCTTGGGGAGAAAGGCAATGAGTTGCTTTGTGTGTGTTGAGTCAGAGATGTCTGTGTCCAGGATATCTGATTTGGGTAGCTGGTGATGTGGGATTGGAGCTCAGAAGAGACACTGGGGGTTATCTTTATAGAGAAGATGGTTAAGCTTATGGGAGATGAGGTTGCCACGTATGAAGAGAGCCTAGAAGAGGGATCAGGACAGAGCCTTGGGGGCCACTCAAAGCTAGGGGGTGTGTTGAGGGTCCAGCAGCAGAGACTGACAAGGAGGGGTCAGACAAGTATGAAGAAAACCAGGAAAGTCCATTGTTGCAAAATCCCGGGAAGGAGAATCTATCTGGAAGGAAGGTGTGTCATCTCAGACCATACTTCCACCTCCTGCTGGAGAGGCAGTAAAGGCCAGGGCTGGATTTTGTCAGACAAAGTTGCCCAGTTGGTGCGTTTTAATGAAGGGATTTTTTTCTTTTGTCACAATGGAGGTATTGGGAAATAAAAACCAAAAGCATTAATGAAATAGTTTTGGAGGATATTATCCTTCTCTGCTAAGGTCCCTTCTGGCTCCACGTCTGTGATCTTTGCCCCTTTGCTCACTATTCATTGGTGGGCACCACCCCTTTTCTCACAGGCAGATGTGATTCTGCAGTGTTACCCATAGTAGGCTAGGGAAGCCCTTTGTCATCGTATAGACATAATGCGTTGATTTTTTGCAGGATCAGAGGGGTCTCAATGAGTCACGTCTCTGGTCTTCTTCCTATCATGGATTTCGAAGAATTCCAAGAATGACATGCTATGCAGTGTTAGCAAAGCCTCCAGGAATACCCCAGAGTCACAATGGACCAGGCTGCTTTCCTGGGCTCCTGTCCTCATCGGTATGCAGTAGATGGGAATCTAAGCCACTGTTTCCACTTGTCTTGACAAGTCTCATACTGTCCTCGATAGACGCGTCTCGTGTCTGTAATAATGCACGAGGGAAGACGATTCAAGCTGAGGAGAGTCATGCTTATCCAACCTGCACATAACACAAGGTGGAGAGGGATCACTGACATGCTGGGTGACCCTTCTAACACAGAAGGAGACGGCTGTCTCACTGCCCTGGTCAGATCCCATCCGGAGGATTCTGTTCAGGTCCGGGCAATGCATTTTAGGATAGAGCTAGGAAGCCCAGAGGAGGGGGCTAGGAGGGATAAGGGGCTTGAGTTCTTGCCACATAAGGATCCATTCAAGTTGCTGGAGACATTCAGCCTGGAGAAGAGAAGCCATCAATGTCTTTAAGTATTTGGAGGGCTAGTAACGTGAGTAGTACATAAGTGCCATATAAATATGAACTATTATCATTGAATATTTGAAAACCTGGCAGGCAGAAGAGGGATTAGGCTTCAATTCAATTCAAAAAACATTTATCTAGTATCAAGTACCTACTGCATGCAGGCACTGTGCTAAGTGCTGGGGATACAAGTAATCTGATCCAATCAACATTTATTAAGTGCTTACTAAGTGCCAGACACTGTGCTAAGCATGAGGATTTGATGTTGTTCAGTCTTCTCCAGCTCTTTGTGACCCCATTTGTGGTTTTTTTTGGCAAAAATACTGGAGCGGCTTGACATTTCCTTCTCCAGCTCATTTTACAGATGAGGAAACTGAGGCAAATACAGTAAAGTGACTTGTCCAGGGTCACACAGCTAGGAAGTGTCTGAGGCTGGATTTGAATTCAAGAATAGTCTTCCTGACGTTAGGCTCAGGGCTCTGTCTATTGTGCCATCTAGCTGCACTGAGGAGACAAGTAGAAGACAGTCCCTGCCCTCAAGAAGGTTACAATCGAATGGGGGAAGATATCACACAAAAGGAAGCGGGAAGAGGGCAGGGCATCGAGGGTATCAGTGTAGGGCATGATGCTCCGTGTGGAATGGAAACCAAACAGAGTAGCTGCTGGAACATGGAGATTCACCTGCAGAGTCAGAAGCCTTCTCTAAGGAAAGGCGTTGGGAGAAGTTTACTGGACCATCCTCCAATCAGATGGAGAGACTTTTTCAGCTCCCTCAGGGGGCCAGGCTGAAGGTACCGTGCCTTAACATGGGAATGGAGTGAAGGTCCAGTCTTCTGTAACTCAGGAGGTAGCTGAGACTCGGAGAGTCTTCCATGACTCACCTGAGGTCACTCGGGTAGAAAGTGTCAGAGGCAAGATTTGAACTTCTGACTCTGTGGCCAGTCCTCCTCCTTCAGGAGGCCTCTTGGACTTACCTAGTTCATTGTGTCCTAGGAATTCAAACAGATTTGTGCCCTTCTCTCTCTCTATTTCCTCACAGTATCTCTGTGCTGGGGGAGTTCTTCACGGATTAATTTCACAGATGCCCCAGGTCTAGAGGATTTCACCACTTTGCCTAATATTTCAAAGCAGCTCAGAAAAAAGAGTCTGAATGTCAGTCTCCTGACTCTGTGAGCCACCCTCAGCACACTTGGTGGGCAAGAAGTCCTCTCCCCACTTCCACTCCAATCCCATAGCACAGGAAGGGCATCCCAGAAGCTGTCTCACCCAATCCAGACTTGAAAAAAGGAGCTCGATACTATTATCTCCCCATTTCATAGTTGAGGAAACTGAGGTACAGAGGGGTACCAGGATGGCACAGATGAGAAATGCCTGTGGTGTAATTGGAACCCAGGTTTTCTGGATTCCAAGTCCAGAATTCTCACTTCTACGCCACACTGCCTCACTTGAGGACAACTATCCATTCCTTTTCCCATCCTCCACCCCCCCATTCTACTCTTCTCCATACTCCCTTCCTTTTATTGATCCTAAGGTCTTGAGTAAAAGTCCTATGAGGACCAGGTGAAGGCAGTGGGGATGTTTAACCTTGCCCAGGTACCATCTCCCAGTCCTGTGAGTCAGCTGGGTGGTGCAGTGGACACAGGACCGAGCAGAGCTCAAATCTCCCCTCAGACACTGCTTAGCCGTGTGACCATGGGCAAGTCACTTAACTTTTGTTTGCCTCAGTTTCTCAGCTGTAAAATAGGAATGATAGCACCCACCTCTCAGGGTTATCGTAAGGATCCTTTGTTCCAATAAGTCCCTGCTTTATATTAAACTTATCTCTGTGCATCCTTCCTGAACCACCCCCATCCCATTAGAACATAAAACTCCTGTAGAAGGGAGCCTGGTGTGGGGGAGACAGTGCTGCCCTTCAAGCTGGGAAGACCTGGGTTCAAATCCCCCCTCAGACACTTCCACAATGTGTGGTCCTGGACACATTAAGCCTCCCTGCACAAGATACAAATGGCACCCACTTCACAAAGCTGATATGAAGTCAGATGAGATGATATTTGTAAAGTGCTGACCAAGCTTCAAAGAATTCTAGAAATGCTGTTATTATTAAGGCAGGGCCACATGGAGTATTTGGAGATCAGACAGCAGTTTTACCCACCAGGTCATACTTCAGAAAAACACCATGTGAATCTTGCATGTCGCTTATGGGCTTCAGGGTGAAGAATCTCCAAACTTTAAGTAAATTTGAACAAAAGAGAAAACATTACCGAAAGAGAGAGAAGAGACAGAGAGAGAAGGAGGAGGAGGAGAAGGAAGAGGAGGAAGAGGAGGAGGAGGAGGAGGCAAAGAAGGAAGAGGATAAAGAAGAAGAAGAGGAAGTGAAAGAAGTTGAGAAGGGGTAAGAAGAGAAGCAAAAACCCAACCTTGTCACTGGGGGAGAACCATGGGCTAGCACAGCCTTAGAAAAGGCTGTGGTCCAACCATCGTCTGAAGAGGAAGAAACCTGGCACCACACATTAGTGGCATTAAGCTCAATTTATAGAATTGCATGTTGTATCTCTCTCATTCCCTCTCTCTCTCTCTCTCTTTCTCTCTCTCTCTCTCTCTCTCTCTCTCTCTCTCTCTCTCTCTGTCTCCCTCTCTTTCCCTTCCCCCTCTCTCTTCCCCCTCTCTCTCTCTTTCCCTCCCTCTCTCTCTGCCTACCCCATCCCTCTCTCCTCCCTTTTCCCCTTCTCCCTTATCTCTCTTTCCCTCTCCCTCTCTGTCTCTCTCCCTTTCTCTCACTTGCCTTCCTTCTTTTTTCTTTATTTTTTCTCTCCTTTTTCTTAATTTTTCTCTCGCTCTTTCAATTTCTCTTTTATCTTTCTTTTCTTCATTTCTTTTTTATGTTAAAGTAAATGAGCTTTCTGAAATTTGTGTAAACTGATGCCATGATGAACTTTACATAAACGGATGCCATCATGAATGTGAACGTCCAATGCATTCGTGGCAGCAGTCGTGGAAGGTCCGAGCTCAGAGTCACCCGAGAGCTCATCCGTGTAGTCTAGTTATCTCACACATGAGAAAATGAAGCCTGGGAGGGAGTCCGGGGGCCTTGCCAAGAACAGCTCTGTGTTCCATTAAACCCTAAAGCCCTAAGACTTAGCTCGTGCTAATGAAGACCTGACTAATCAGATGAGGGTTAAACAAGCAGGAGTGAGAAAGAGTTGAGTGTTCTCCGGCCAACGGACACACCATTAGCGTATGGAAGGTGATGTCCTTGGTCTGAACAGAAGTTCTGAGTGAGGACACAGGAGACCTGTGGTCTAGGAGTCTCCCCAAGTAGCCAGACGCTCACAGAATATTCAAATGAACCGCTCAGATTATTTCACGGGTGAAAAATCGAAAGGCCAGGAATTCAATTCCATTTAACAATCATCTGTTAAGTAGCTGCTATGGGAGCCAAGGCGATTAGTGGTCATCCTGGGTGGAATCTGTTCCCTTCTATTCACTCCAAGGCTACCCCCTCCTTCAGCCCCTCATCACCTCCCATCGACACTATTGAAACAATCTGCTAACACGTTCACCTGCCTATTCCAAACCCACCTCTACTTAGCTGACAAAGAGATTTTCTTGAATCACAGGTCTGACCGTGTCACATCCTCTCCCCTACTCAGCAAACTCCAATGGCTCCCTGTTACCTCCTAGACTAAATCTAAAATGCTTTATCTGGTGCTCCACAACCTGTATCCAAGTCTATCCTCTCAGGCGGGTTACACCCTACACCCCCTCAAGCCCACTCTTAACCAGACAAACTGGCCCACATCTCGTTCCCGTAGACAGCATTCCATCTGCAGACTGCTTCTGCCCAGGCTCTGCCCCATACCTGGAAGGCTCTTTGTGCTCATCTTCACCTCTGGGATCCTTTCATTCCTTTCATAGGAAGGCCATCTTAATTCCCCCATTGTTAGCGTTCCTCTGGGCCCTCTGAAATGACTATGGATTTCTTATTTTGTATCTAATTATCTGAGGAACATCATTTCCTCCCTGTAGAATGCAAACCCCTAGGAGGCAGGAACAGTTTCATTTTTGTCTCTGTATGATTAGCACCTTGAATGGTGTCTGGTACACAGTAAGAGCTTAATAAATGCTTCTTGGTTGAATGATTTTAAAGTGTGTCTTTTTTGGATAGTAATCAAGAAGTGCTATTTTCTTCTTTGATAATAACCTGTACGAATTCACGTCACTGTCAATCCCGCTAAGGAATTCACTGAGCTGAGTCGAGAAGGCAAACATGCCCTGATATGGCGGAAATTTCATTAGACGTTGTCGGTGCTGCTTGGGACTGAGATTGATGAGCGGGGGTTTGGAGCCTGAAGCACAAATAGTCCCTAACCCACCACCTAAAACGGGTGAAAATTATGCTCTGCAGGCAACTTTCCATCAAAAGCAATTCTGCCTCCCGTAATCTGGTGGAATGGATATCACTAGCGAATTTGGAATACAGACGGTATTTCATTGAGGCATTTATTAAGCAGCTACTGTGCGCTAGGCACAAAGACCAAAAACACTCCCTGCCCTCAAGGAGCTCCCAGTCAAATGGGGAGACAACATGCAAAATGCTTGTGTGCAAACAAGATCTATAAAGTGTAAACTGAGGATATACAACAGAGGGAAGGCGTTAAGGGGGATCCGAGAGGGCTTCCTGTAGGAGGCTGGGTTTTAGTTGGGACTTGAAGGAAGCCAGAAAAGCCAGGAGACAGAGTTGAGGAGGGAGAGGATTCTAAACATGGGGGACGGCCAGGGAAGATACACTGAGGCAGGAGATGGAGGGTCTTGTTCAAGGAACAAGGAGGCCAGTGTCCTTGGATCGCAGAGTACATGGAGGGAAGCGAGTCATGACAGTCCTGACTGGTTTCCATTTCAACCAAACGAACCCGCCTTTACCCCAGATCCTCCCGTTATTCTGAATGATGCAAATTGACCAAATTGGGAAGGCTAAGCTGTCAAAGTCAATGCTACATTCCTCACCTTCAAGTGAGGAATTCAGAGAAATACGGGAGGTCTGGGATGAACTGATGCAAAATCATCGAGGCCAGGAAACCAAGGCAACCAATCACTGCAGCAATGTACCAGGAGTGCACCAGAATGATGTCAAACATTAGGCAACTATAATGACTAATCTTGGCTCTGGAAAAGAGCTGAGGAAATACAGGACCCTCCTTTCATGGATTGGAGACGTGGGGGACTATGGGTGCAGAATGTTGTATGCTGTCAGGCACAATGTTTGTGTCTGCTGGTTTTGTAAAACTATCTTTTCTTCATTACAAGGGAAAGCTCACTGGGGGTAGGAGTAGAGTAAGAAGAAAGAGTATTTTTAAAATAACTGATGTAAAAACAAAATTGTTGTTCAATCAATTCAGTCACATCCAACTCCGTGACCCTATTTAGGGTTTTCTTGGCAAAAATACTGGCATGGTTTGCCATTTCTTTCTCCAGCTCATTTTGCAGATGAGGAAACTGAGGCAAACAGGGCCCAGGGCCACACAGCTAGTAAGTGTCTGTGGCCAGATTTGAACTGAGGAAGAGGAGTCTTACTGACTCCAGGCTGGACACTCTATCCACTGCAGTGCCACCTAACTGCCTTTAAAAACAAAAGACATCAATAAAATTCACAAATCGGCCAATTGAACAATGAACATTTTTTAAATAACCACTAAGTATGTAAAAAGGATAAGAGTAGTCAAAGTCTAGCCCAGCAGATACCTATGGCAGCCCTAGAAGCTCATAGAGGCATTTTACTAATTTGTCAAGTCCAGAATGGGAAAAGGATAGGACCCTGGCCAAGGAGCTCACACTAGAACCAGGAAAGAAGCTGCCCCACAAGTTCTCTCTACCTTCCCCTTCCCCAAGCCACTGGCCCTGTCCTTAGTGCTCATCTTTCTTGGCCCCACCTGTGGATCTCTCCTACTAACCTGGTTTCCACGACCCTGCACTCCCATGGTTCGCCTACTCTGATCGCTCCATTTCTGCCAAATTTGCAGAATCATAGTTTCAGAGTTGAATGGAACCTGGGAAGCCAACCCAGACCTGACCCAGAATTCCCTCAATGACAACCCCAACAAGTGAGCATGCAGTCTTGGCTTGAAGACCTCCAGTGATGGAGCACCAGCTACCTCCCAAAGCAACCCCCAACTTTGATGGAGTTCTGATCTGGAGGATTTTCTTCACCTAAATCTGCCTCTTTACAGCCTCCATCCATTCACTGCTCTAAGCCTAATGCTTCTTTTCCTTGGTCTTCAGGTCCTCAGGTATTTGAGGATAGCTATCATGTCTCCTCTGAGACTTCTCTTTTCCAGGCTAAATATTCTCAGTTCCTTTAACTGACCCTCACAGGGAATGGTTAGTCGCCATCCTTGGAACACTCTCAAACTACCCAGTTCCCGATGTGATGCTCAGAACTGAACACTCTTCTCTAGACGTCATCTGACCAAGACAGAGGACAGGAAAATTGCCATCTCCTTGTGTCTGAGCACGATGCCACTTCTGACACAGCCTTTGATCGTGTTGCCTCTCTTGATTTTCACATCATTGAATCCCATTAAGCTTGCTGTCCTCAAAGATCCCCAGATCTTTTTCAGATAACTGCTATTATGCTGTCCCCATCTTCTACTTGCAAAATGGCTCTTTGGAACCCAAGGCTGAGACTTCACCAAGACCCTTAATAGAAATTCCAGGGAGAAACTTACATGAACTGATGATGCATAGTGACTAGGAGATCATTGCACAGTAACAGCGATATTGTTCAATGAAGAACTGTGAAGGACTTAGCTGTTCTGGCAATATAGTGATCCAAGGTAATCCCAAAGGACTCGTGATAAAGCATGCTATCTGCCTCCAGAGAAAGGACTATATTGCTTGAATACAGACTGAAGCATGCTATCTTTCACTTTCTTTCATTTTTTCCTTTTACTCAAGTCTTCTTGTACAAAATGATTAATATGGAAATGTTTTACATAATTGCACATATATAACCTATATCTGATTGCTTACCAAAACAGGAAGGGGGTAGGAGAGGGAGGGTAGGAAGGACAGAATTTAGAACTCAAAACTTTAAATTAGAATGTTAGAATCTTTTAAAAGTAAGTGATAAACTCAACATGTTAGTTTAGATAGGAAAGAAGGAAGGAAGAAAGGAAGGGAGGGAGGGAGGGAGGAAGAGAGACAGAAAGAGAAAGAGAGAGAGAGAGAAAGGAAGGAAGGAAGGAAGGAAGGAAGGAAGGAAGGAAGGAAGGAAGGAAAGAAGGAAGGAAGGAAGGAAGGAAGGAAGGAAGGAAGGAAGGAAGGAAGGAAGGAAGGAAGGAAGGAAGGAATTCCAGGGAGGTAGGTGAATTTCCAGAAATTATTCTTGATTTAGCCAAATGACCCATAAGCCATTCCTGACTCTATTCTGCCCTTGAGAAGTAAACTGAGCTTGTTCCCCCAAAAGAAGCAGCAGCTAGAATGATTGAGGAGTCTTTTAAATACAGCCCCTGACCCCAAAGGACTTCTGCCACTTCCTGCATTTCTTCTTATGTGATCAGCTTATTTTAGACCATTCAAAGACAGCTAGGGATCTGCTTACCCTGGATTGGCATATTTGTAAAGGGTTCCATCTCCCTTTGTCTACGTTAGCCCAAAACCCCACCAACTCTAACTTCCCAGGCTGCTCCGACTCAGTCTCAGACTCTGCTCAGATGTCATCTTCTTCAGGGGCCTTTCCCATCCCCAAAGCAATGAGAGCATTCCCCTCTCAAATATCTTCAAATACCTGAGTCTGAATCCTGCCTCCAAGGATTACTAGCTATTTGATCCTGGGACTAAGTCATTTAACCTCTGTGGGGGAGGGGTGTCTCGGTTTCCTCATCTGTAAAATGAGGGGCTGAATTTTTTGAACACTTTCCATTCCAAATCAGCAAAGATCAATAAATCTGAGAACTGAGAAAAGATCATCAGATTTGACAATTAAGAGATCATTAGTGAAGGGTCTTGCTTCTAAGATTTGTAAGGAACTAATTCAAATTTATAAAAATAAAGATGATTCCCATCTTCTGTACATACCTAGTTATCTGCATATTGTCTCACCATCAGATTATAAGCTCCCTGAGGGTAGGGACTGGATTTACCTCAGTATTCTCAGTGCTTAGCATAGTGCCTGGCTCACAGTAGGTGCCTAATTAATACTTGTTGACTTTGACCAGCCTGTGAAGTTCTGGACAGGGTCTGTTGCCTGGGACTGCTGTACGTCTACAAAGTGGTCGGTATCCTCTGACCACTGGCTCAGTGTACATATTATCAGTAAACATCATCCTTAGATGAACTAAGAGGAGGCCCTGCCTCTCTGCCTTGAAATTCAGAACCCGACCAATGACTGGTTTGCCACGTAAGGTTTAGTTTATCTAAGGTGCCGAGGAGTGAGAAGGATTACTTGGAGCTTTGAAAATATCAAAGGCAATAAAGATAAATAGTCGTGGTGGAGAGATCAAAGCTTGGACTGTGCTATGAAAGTTTAAAGGTCATGCTTACATATGGAAAATAATGAACTGGGTCTGCTCAGACCATGTAGAAGGAGGCAGGAGAGTTTTGAAGAAAATAAAAGATTCCAAAAGGTGTGTGTGTAGGAGAGAAAGGGGGGTCCAATCTGTCTGGACCCCAAAGAGTAAGAAGAGGAGAAAGGTGGGTCAGAGCCAGGTTGTGGCAGGCTTTAATGTGACGCAGAAGAGCTTCTGTCTGAGCCTGGAGGTAACGGGAGTCACTGGAGGCCAACACCTGTGACTTAGAAATGGCAGCCATGGGGAGGATGGAGCGGAGATGGAGAAGCCCAGGGATGAAGCTGCTGAAACAGGAGAGAATGAAAAGGCTGAGCTGAGGCTGTGTGAGTTGGGAGATGGGGGTGGAGGCGAGGGACTCTGTGGAGGGAGAAACAGCAAGATTTGTCCACTGATGGACCCAGCATTGCAAGGGAGAACAAGGTGTTAAGGATGACTAGAGAAGGACAGTGGGGCCAGGAATGAGATGTTCAAAAGGGCTTGGGTTTGAGGAGAAAACAAGGGTTTGTGTTTGGGGAGAGTGGAATCTGTTGTTCCCACAGGACATCTAGCTGGAAATGCCCAATTGGGCAGATAAAGATGTCCAGCTAGAGTTCAGGAACCAGAGCAGGGGGGATGCCAGAGAAACCTAGGAAGACTTGTATGCACTGATGCAGAGTGAGAGGAGCAGAACCAGCTTATGCAAGAACAGCAACATTGAAAAGACTTGGAACCTCTGATGGTACAATCATCATCCATGATCTCAGCAGACCAACAAGGAAGCACCTGCTCCACCTCCTGACAAAGCTATGCAGGACTCAATGGGGACACATACATGTGTGTCTACACGCATACATACAAGCACACGTGACATACTGTTGGGACACCCAATACAGCTTGGAGAAGAGATTCTTGTTCAAAATGTTGGCTGGACTTGGAGGCCTCTAAACACCTTTCTGAAGCCGAGAGCCTGCAATTCTTTCTATAAGTTAATGGAGAAGATATATCTACCTTCTTGTACTAAAGGAAGCCACAATTAATCAGTTAATTTATTAAGTGCCTAATATATACCCAGTACTGCTTTTGCTGCTAGGGATACAGAGAAATGGGAACCTGCTCCCACCGTCAGGGAGCTTATAATCTATTCCAGGAGACAACATATACATAAACAAATGTATGGAAAAGATCCAAGACAAATACCAAGTAAGTTTATAAGTGGGGAAATACGTTTTGCTTCTGGCTTACAGTTTCCCTTAAGGAGAAATAGATCTCAGGTAGGCCCAAATTGATTTCAGGAAAATTATTGATATCGGATGTCTTTATGTCAGTATCACTCAGGATGCAATTGGAAAGTAAGTCAAAGGAAGCTCCCTTTCCTCCCTCCACCAGTTGCACCCAGCCACTGTGACTTCATTGGCCATTTCCTGAATCCCTGTGGGCCCAGGCCACTGCGCACGCCCACACACACACACACACACACACACACACACACACACACACACACACACGGAATAGCCAAAGTCCATAAATCTCTAACTTAGGTTTTAAATCATATTCCGACTGGCCAGTTGAATTCCAATCGATTCCTATTTTCTTTCCACGGTTGAAATAAAACTTCCTCCAGTCGCCGTCTTCATTGTAACTTTCTTGTTGATTACCACCCTCATCCTTGGGGACCTTCCAGAGTAATGTATATAAATTGGCTTTTATTGATCACAGAGCATCTGCTGGCGCTTAAATATGTTGACATGCAAACACGCACGTAAGCTTTGCAAGTTTGCATTTTTGGAGGCTCATAAAATTGTAATTTATAATCAAATGCCCAGTGTTATGCTTTCTTTATCACCTTCATAAAGATTAAGGAATGTAAGCAAGAGTTTTGAATTAGAAAGCCATTAACAGACTGCAAAGTTCTAGGCTTTAAATTTTTTTATTTTTATGATTTATGGAAGAAAGCCTTCGCCGCTGTCCCCCCGCAGCTGACAGTATTTAATTGCATTTCAGTTGTAGAGTGAAAAATTTGCCAAATCATAATTGCAGAAGTCAGAAGCGAGAATGTCATGAAACATTGTTTTCTTAAGAAATATTTATCTTTAGCTTTTTTTAAAAATAGATTTGAGAATCTGATTGCAATGACTCGGCCTGCCAAAGATGGATTTCAAGGAAAGGGAGAGAAAACTCTGAGAAGGCTCCAGCCGAGCCAGTCTGTGCCAGTTCAAACATGCACTTTTTCTCACAGGTAAACAAGATAAACAGCGCACAGATGGCCACTGGCCCTCCCTCGGAAGAGGCCCTGCAACAGCACGTGGCCCTGGTTTAGGGGAGACAAACAGAGCACCCGGCAGAGCGTTCCTCTGGGAAGCTTGAAAGGGGAGGCTCCTGACCCTGTGCAGGCCTGGGTCGGGTCATCACGCCCCATCAGCCTCCCTCAGGGTCGCATCAGCTTACCTGGCCCAGGGCCACTTTCCCAAAGCCAGGCATCACCTGGACAAACAAAAGCCGAGATAAAGACCGCAGCATTGAGAGATCTCCCCCAAACCTTGCCCTCTGTGAAGAGGTGATAAATATTTGTCCACTGACCAGTGCTATGAGATTTCAAAGAGGGAGGAGATCGGCGGGACCGGAATAATCTAAGAGTCTTCCTTGAGCATGTAGGTTCATAGGATCAGGTGAGGACCCCTTTCCCCATCCCATGGAATGGCCCCCTTCCAGCTCCTGTCTGGCCCCAAATACAAACATTCGCAGCTCCAGCTCTGCTCGATATGAGAGGGTTAACGCCAATGAGATCTGGAACTCGGCTTGTCCACCCTGGCATTGTGCAGAAAAGAAAAGGGGGTCCAGAGGAGGTGAGGTGACTCAACCAAGGCCACAGTGCTGGGAGAGTCAGCAAAGTACCACCGAAGAGAGGAGGGGATGAGAGGGTTTACAAAGTGCTTTTCCTCCCAGCAACAGAGGGGGTGAGGGAGGCGGGGGGGGAGGGAAGGAAGGAGGCAGAGGGAGGGAGGGAGGGAGAGAGAGACAGACAGACACAGACAGACAGAGACAGACAGAAAGAGACAGAGAGAGCGCGTGTATGCAGGCAGTATTTTTACAGAGGAGAAATCTAAGGCTCACAAAGGGACGACGACTTGGCCAGGGTCACACAGTTCACTTGTGAATGAGCCAGGATTTCAATCTCTTTCCTTGACACTGCCCTGCCTGGCAGATAGGACAGCTAGGAGATGGGCAGTACTTCTAATAATATCGAGGGACCTATTCTAGCCCCCAGCACCTCGCCTCAAATGCTACAGAAGCATCTTAATTTTACTTTGGTCAGATAGAGACGTAGCGATGAAACAACATCCACAGAGGCAGCGTAGCCCAGCAGCCTCTGAGTCAGGAAGACTTGGGTTCAAGTTCCTCTTTTGACATATGCTGGCTGTGTGACCCTGGGCAAGTCACTTAACTCTGACCGCCTCAGTTTTCTCAACTGTAAAATAGGACAATAATACCTTGAAGGGTTTTTGTGAGGATCAGATGAGATGCTTGTGCCTGGCACATAGTAGGTGTTTAATCATTGCTTGCTCAGTGGAGTTGGGATGAAAAGTCCCAACAAAAAGCACCTCTCCCCTGACCTCCAGGACGATGCTTTCCAATGGGTGTGCCATTTTGCTTTTCCCTGTGGTTCTCTGGCTGGTTTCCTGGCAGCTGTTTTCTAAGTCACCTAGAGAATGAAGAGCTCAGTCCCCGAGGCTCCCTGGGCGTGTGCTCTGAAGGTCTCTGTGCTGGGGACAGGCGATGTCAGGAATGTCCAAACACATCATTGAGTAATGTACAAATAAGGCAGGAGCCAAGGATCAGGACTAGACCTACGGGGTCAGTGGGCTGGGGAATTTCCAGGTGGGGAAGCTCCTTCTAGTGACGCAGAGTGCCCCCTTCTCTGCAATGTGGGTTCTAAGAAGAAAAAAATGGGCAGTTTTGATTATATGATTTTTTTTGTTTTTGAACAAACAAATCTAATGTAGCTAAAATGAGAAGGAAAACAGGTAACTGGAGAAAATATTTGCAACAAGTTTCTCTAATGAAGGTCTCATCTCCAAGATTTAAAAGGAAATGATCCAAATTTATAAGAGCCACTCCCCAATAGGTAGATGATCAAAGGATGTGGATAGCTTTCAAAAGGAGAAATCCAAGCTATCAAAAAACATTCCAAATCACTAATTATTAGAGAAACACAAATTAAAGCAACTGAGGCTCCACCTCACACTCACCAAATCAGCAAAGGGGAAAATGACAAATACTGGAAGAAGTGAGAGGAAAAGACTGCTCCCCACCACCTCCCTCCAGCGGTAGGAGTCCTCGAGATGTTGGAGGGTCCAGCATTCCATCAGCTTACCTTCCTATCCTGGGTGGTTTCCCATCATGCTCCACTGCCCGTCACTGGCGCCCTAATTCCATTTAACCAATTAATGCCAATGGTTCACATCTGTGTCCTTTCTCCACTCGTATGTAGGAGAGCCCTGATTCAGGCCATCCTCTCCTCTTGCCTGAATTGCTAGAATGGCTCCCTAACTAGTCTCTCTGCCTATAGCAATTTTCTTCATTCATGTTCCTGTTAAATAGAAATTGCACCTAGGCCCTGATGAATCGCTAAAGTGGGCTCCTCATACGGAATTTTGTTCTTATTCTAAAATGTCTTTCGATGCTGCCATGATTCATCAGTGGCTTTCCCAATTGACTCCTAGCGAGCTCAGCCTCCTTGTCCCAAATCATCTCAGACTTGGCATATCCAAACCAGAACTCAGTCTTTTCACCCAACCTTCCCCGCTTCCCAATCTGACAATCCTCCCCGTCACCCAGGCTCACAGCCTTGACCCCTCGCTCCCACTCACATCACATATCCAGTCTGTTTTCAGTCATTTCTCCATTCACCATGTCTCTCCTCTTAGGCTCCTCCTGCCCCCCAGCCACCACCCTGGTGCAGGTTCTCATCACCTGTCAGAACAGCCTGATGGTTGGTCTTCCTGCCCCAAACCTCTCCCCACTCCAGTCTGTCCTCCACTCAGCTATCAGAGTGATCTTCCGAAGGCTCCCGTGTGACCGCTCCAGTGGCTCCTAGCCTCTCCAGAATCAAGTAGAAAGTCCTCTGTCTGGCTGCTTATAAAGCCCATTATAACCCGGTCCCTTCCTAGCTTCCATCCTTCTTATGCTTTATATCCCTTGATGTACAGTCTAGTGACCCTGGCCTCCTGTCTCTTCCATGAACAAGACCTTCCATCTCTCTTCATCTCTTGGCTTTGGCAATTTTCAGTGACAGTCCCTACCCTCCTGTCTCCACCTCCTAGCTTCCCTTTCTAAACTCCTGCCTTCTTCAGGAGCCCTTTCCCATTTGTTACCAATGCCAGTGCCTCCCCTCTAAAATCAATCAACACTTATTAAGCACCGACTATGTGCAAAGCACCGGATTACTTTCCATTTACCCTGTATACATCGTGTGTGTACAACATTGTTTGCACATTATCTCCCCCATTAGAATGAGGGCTTCTAGAGGGGAGGGACTTTGGGGGGGGGCCTTTCTTTGTATCCCCCAGTTTAGCGCAGCGCCTGGCACATCATAAGTGCTCAATAAATGTCTGATTGACTGATTGAACTTGCCCGCTAATAAACAGGTGTGAGCTTTTTTTCTTTTTTTTAGTGAAATGTCCATTAATTCCCCTACTCTCATGAGTCCTGGGGGAGAGTGAATCTTGGGTAAGCAGGAACAGAAATATGCCATCATTCCCCTGCCCACAGAGTCCTCTTTCTGAGGCCCTCCCTGGTGGCTCCCATTCAAGGTGTCCAACCAAGGTGGTGCTTCTCTGTGGCTCAGCCCCTACACCTGGAGTCAGATAACCTGGGTTCAAAATCCAGTTCTGTTAAGTATCCCCTGGGATCTTGGGTAAGTCACCCAGCTTCCCCATCTGTGAAATGAGCATCAGAATAACACCTCCATCACAAGGTCGCTGTGAAGCTCAAAGGAGACCAGGTAAGCAAAGCGCTTGGCAAAAGGTTTCCGATCTTCAGCTGTTTCAGTCCTGTCTCCCTCTCTGTGGCCCCATTGGGGGTTTTCTTGGCAAAAATACTGGAGTGGTTTGTCGTTTCCTTCTCCAGTTAATTTTACAGATGAGGAAACTGAGGCAAACAGGGTGAAGTGTCTTGCCCAGGGTCACACAGCTAGGAAGTGTCTGAGGCTGGATTTGACCTCAGGAAGAGGAGTCTTCCTGACTCCAAGTGGAGCATTCTATCCACTTCACCACCAGACTGCCCCCAGCAAACATAAAAATGCTACGTAAATAACAGCTGTTCTCTTCCGGTGCTCCTTAAGTGGTCAGGGTTAGACTTGATGACCCCCCCCCCCGACCCTTCCCCTTTTGATTGCATCAGTCTAGGGAACTCCCGGTGTGGAAAAGCCCTCCACCGATGTAGCTCAGTCCATAATAGCTTAGAGACTTAAGAGAGGGCACTAAAGGTGAGGCGGCTTGCTCAGCGTCAAACAGCCAGCATGTGTCAGAGAACTGGGCTTGAGCCTGGGCCTCCCTGTCTCTGACATCAGCCCCCAGACCACTTCTCTTTATGAGGTCACTGTGAATGCACCGAATGCGTCAGGGAATCTGGGTGCGCTCCAGACTTAGGGGCCCCAGTCTATGGCCCCTCAGAGACTCAATGATTTGGGGCTGGATGAGAGCCTAGACATTGAGCCCAGCTCTTCCATCAGGCTCTGAGCTCCTGGGAGGCAGGAGCCCTGTTTTTGCCCTTCTTTGGGTACAGGACAATAGCACTTTAGCAATGCCTGTGAGCTGAATTACAGATGAGGAAAGTGGAACTCTGGGAACAGAAATGACTTACCCAAGGCCACCCACCTATGCAAGGAACCTACCGGGGCTTCCAACCCATCCCCCTTTCCCCTGCACTGGACTCTCTCCATCCAGCTCTCCTGACTGTCTCAGAGCTCAGGAGAAAGACTGGGGCTTTGGAAACCATCAGCACTTTTCCTGTTCCGTTTTCTTCTTTATTTCACCACTTTATCATTCCCAGGCAATGCTGAGGTAGTTCCCCCCAGCCCCCACCCCTAATTTTATATTGCAGATGGACAGCCACCCTGTGATGGACAAAACCAGCTTACACCTGGGCATGGATCTGACCTTGCCATCTTGCACAAGCTTTCCAACTTTGCTCAAGGTCAGGCTCCCTCCAAGAGGCTAGTCAGGGACATTCCCAAGGTGTCTGGCCAAGGGCAGCCTCTGCGGGGGGGGGGGGGGGGGGGGCCGGGGGGGGCGGGAGAGCGATGGGAGTTCTGGGGATTGGTGATAGCCCGGGTGACTTCGCTAAGGAAATGAACCAAGATGGGGTTCGAGAGTTGGCCACAGCCCCCCAGCCTCCCAAAGCCACGACTGGCTCTGGAAAATTGCAGAAGCTAAAACTGCCTTCTTGTTGTCGCATTTAAAAACATTATTTTGAAGAGGATCCATGGGCTTCACCAGACTGTCAAAGGGGACCATGACCGTTCACAATCCCTACTTTAGTCTTAGCCTCAGCACGTCACAGAATGCCATGGCCCATCGCTGGAAGAGACCCCAGTGGCCATTTCAATCCCTCATTGAGCAGGAATGGTCTTTGGAGCATAACAGAAAAGGGGCCATCCAGCCTTTCCTTGGGGACCCCCAGCAGGGGGAGCGGGGAGCTCACCCACCTCCTCCTGAGGCCACCGTCTTCCATTAACAGGTCACTCGAATTTGAGAAAGTTTCTTAAGTGTTTTAACGGTGAGTGTCAATCTACTTTGGTAACTCCGTAACATCCACCCCTGACTCCTGGTTCTGCCCTGGAACCAAACAAAACCAGCCTCTTCCTCTTAGTTGCCCTGCCCCCCACCCCTACTTCTTCTCTTCTCCTGACTAACTCCTCCCACACTCCCCTCCCCACTTAGAGAAGTCTTCAGCTCCCTATTAGCTCCAGGTGATAGAGGTCGCCAGCCCAGCACTGAAAGCCCTCTGTGATCTGGCTCACACCTGCTTTGCCCACCTTATACTCACACACACTCCGTTCTGGTCAAACTGATCTTCTGGCTTCTCCCCACATAGAGCATTCTACTCTCTATCTGTCTTTGGACCAGTGACCTATCCCCCAAGGCTGGCATCAGTACCCGAAGCTGGTGACACAGAGGATAGAGCTCCAGGTCTGTAGTCAGGAAGACCTGAGTTCAAATCCAGCCTCAGGTACTTCTAGTTCTGTGACCCTGGCAAGTCACACCCTCAGGTCCTCAACTATAAAATGGGCGTCCACCCTCCAGGATTGCTGTGTGGATCAAATGAGATAATATTTGTAAAGCGCAGCCTACACATAATAGGTACTTAATAAAAGCCTATTCCTTCCCCTTCCCTCTTTCACTTTCAATCAAAACCAAGTCTTAAGGGCACAGATTTACACCTTTACACCTTAGAACAAATTCAAATAAACTCATTCCCCTGGGCAGGGCTATCTGCATTTAAGCCTAATTCAGGCAGGCGATCAGTTAACAAACTTGAGCGCCTACAATGTGCCAGGCCTGTAAATTCTGGGCATATGGAGAAAGGCAGACACGGCCTTTGTTCTCAAGGAACTCATAATCTGATGGGGCAAACAACATTCAAATGGCCATTTACAAATAAGATGAATGTGTGTGTGTATATGTATATATATAATATATATATATACTTCATACATATGATGTAAATGTGTCTATATTATGTAATATATAATTACATATTAAATAGATACTTTATTATATACATACATATTATATAGACGTATTGTATATACACAGTATATATGTATATTATATTACTATGTAATGTACAAATATGTGCTATAATATGTATATAACACACACACACACAGATACAAGGTGTATGTTATACATGGCACATATAATATAGCGTTATGTTATTACATATTCATAGATCTCAAAGTTCCAGGAATGGGAGACGCCAATGAAAATACAAGGAGTGAAGACGTGGAAGGAGGCCGATAGGAAATCAACCCTGCATTCCACAATGAAAGACCCTTCAGACCCCAGGCTCAGGAAGTGAGGGGAGACAGTTGGACATACACCCAGAGGAGCTCAGAGGCAGACAGAAAGGTGCCATGTATGACCAAATATGTCTCACGGGGCTTTCTATTTTCAAAATGGGTGCCCATCCACCGGAGACTGACCGAGCAAGGTGTGATCTCTGAATATTTGTCATGAGAAATGACGAATAAGAAGAATCCAAAGAAGCTTGGGAAGACGTGAACTGACATAGAGTGAAGAAAACAGAACCCCCCAAAAATCAAAGGATGGTTACAACTTGAGAAAATTAATAGTAGCATTTGCAGAGCATCCCCATGTGTCAGGTGCCATGCTAAGCACTGTACGACGATGACCTCGCTTGATCCTCACAACGACCCTGGGAAGGAGGTGCTGTAATTATCCTCATTTTACCGATGAGAAACAGAGGTAAAGTAACTCACCCAGGGTCACAAAGCTAGAGTCTGAGGCTGGATTTGAACTCAGGGCCTCCTGACTCCAGGTTGAACACCCTGGTTGAGTACACCACCTGGCTAACAGGAATACAAAACTGAATGCTGGGTAACTGTTAAGACCAACATTACTTAATGCCCTGACTTCCCCCCTTCTTTAGAAAGGTGGGGATCTACGGTGGCAGAATGCTGCCTGCGTTGCTGTCATGACAGTTTTCCTCTGTTTTTGGTCTTGCTTCACTGTTACTCTTTGATACCAGGAAAGGCTCGTTGGATTGGGGAGGCGAGGATACCGAGGGTGATGTGAAAACAAAGGCATCAATAAAACTTTAATTTTTTTTTAATGAAGGAAGCATTTGGAGGGTGGAGGTGGGGGAAGGGGAACAGGCAGGGATCTTCGTGAATCCTGAAGTCGCACCTCTCTGTAATTCAGTAGGACTTTGGGGGCTCCAGACCCTTCCCATGGCATGCTTGACTTCTGAAGCCTGACTCATGCTGACTGATGATGACTTACATGGTCTTCCACCAGCACTAAGGTTTCACAGGTTCCGAAGACAAGCCCATGGCCAGGAATTAAGCTCAGAATGAAGGCCTTGGTGAGCATCTCACACCAACCCCTCATATTAGACATGAAAAAGTCATAGGTGAGACACCCAGCTAGTCTGGTACTCTAGAACTATTGCTTATGAGCCCCTACTGGTATGCTTCCCCTCAACAGTCAACCAGCAGACACAATTATCTCAAAGAAAAAGCATTTACTAAAATGGCATGGTAGTTGAAAACATTCCCTTCATAAATCTGAGGTGCACTCACACAAATACACACATTGTTTGTAGTGAAGCACACATGTAGGGCGTACAATTGGCCAAGGCAAGTCACACCTCTAATACTTCAGGAACATAACAACTTCTCTCTTCTTGCTTAATCTTTACTATCACCACCCTCTATTATAACGAAAAAATCATTTAACTAAGTGCAGCAAAAAAGTTACTTCAAAGTCTCTTCCAACCATATGTCTCTCATTCAGACCTCAAAATGATTTGAGATTCCTTGAAAGAAATTACAAAAGAGATAACTTTGTTCTACAACCCACTCATGATAAACAGCAGGCAAGGCATTAAACAGGGAATCCAAGGCGTTCACCACTGGAATGGAGATCCAGCAGTAGGTCCAAACTGAATGGGGATTCTCTATGCATGGTGCAGTCCTTCAGCTGTTTCTATTTGCAGACGGCATTGTGCTGGTTGCCTTAAAACACCGCAGAGATTGTTAACTGCTCAGAAGAGTTTGATCAGATAATCCACACAAGAAAGACAAAGTGGATGAAAAATAACTATTGCCCAGATTATAACAGGCAATTTGAGCTTGTCCATCAATGTATATATACCTGGGACAGACAGTACACAAAGATAAGGATTCAGGAGGAATTAAATAGGCGGAAGAAAGTGGGCTGGATTGCCTTTAGGAAATTGTAAAGCATTTTAATGACTTCCGCTTCTCTCAGAAACAAAGATTCATCTTTTTAATAACAATATCCTACCAGTGCAAAAAATTGCAGAGAAGGTGCCAACCTACAGCAGTAAATGGAGCCTCTTCAACAAGGAAATTAGCTGAACCGAGTCCAGTCCTTACCCCCCATCACCATTATCATGCTAACATATAAACTCAGTGATAATCTGACATCATGGGCAAAAAGCGGGCCGTAGAATCAGGAAGATCTGGGTTCAAGGGTTGGCTCTGGCATGTACTGGCTGTGTGATCCTACCCTCTCAGGCCCCCGGGCAATGCTCTGAGTTATAGGTGACCTGCAACAAGGGAGAGAGAATTTACACACCAATACAGACAGAATCACAGATCTAGATTTAAAACACACATATACTTTTGTCAATTGATTCATACTTCCTAGTCGAATGATGCCAGGATCATGCAATGTAGACCTCTAAGGGATATCAGAGAACACCTAACCCAAATCCTTCATCTTACATATGAGGACACTGAAGCTCACAGGGCGAGTTCCTCGCCCAAACTGGTTTTGCAGATAGTAATAGGGCAAAGCTGGGATTCAAACCAGGTCTTCTGACTTCAGTTAGACTTGGTGCCTTTTCTGCCCAAAGCAGGCCTTGAGATGCTTTCTCTCACCCACTTCTTTCCATGTCTCTTCCTGGGCCTGTCTCACACACATAAGACATTACATGGCCTCTGGAACACAAGGGAGGTGGGGAAACTCCCTCGCTGGGCCCCTGGAGCCAAAAACCTGGCAAGTTCCCCACTTTTTTGTTGGTGCCAAGAGACTCCTTTAGATGCCTCAGATTTATCCCTATCAGCCACCACCCAACACAGGGTGTCAACCAGGATTCGTTGACAGCTTTTAGCCCCTTTGGAAACATTCATCTTATCTTCGATGTCCAAAAACCCTAAGCTCTGTATCTTTTCCTTGAGAGAAAAACTCCTAGGTTTCCATGCCTCATCACGCTCTGCTATGCAGCTAAGATCCAAGAACGTCAGCCTAAAAAGAACTCAGAGGCCATCGGGTCCATTTTGAAGAGGCCACCGCTGAGTCACAGATAGAAGATGCAACCACGCCCACTTTGAATTCAGGACTAAAAATCTCTGGATCCACACCCCTCAAACTCCTGAACTCTGCTCACTTGGTCGATCTTCCTGGAGTCAGCCAGAGAACACGACTGGCTGGATAAAAAAAAAATGTCTACCCTTATAAACCTAGGGCATGCCCTCCCAGAAATATGCCCACCTTAAGAGAACAGACACCCATGAGGACACGAGTAGAGAGGAGCCCACATAAGGCATGGGTGCAGGCAAGGCACGCAGGAGGCCAAGGTAGAAGGGAGGAGACGCTGCATGCTGATGCTGCTACAGTGGAAGGCTCCTGATGTGCTCTCACCCCTTCCAGTGACCTTGGTCTTGAAGTGGGTCACTACTCTGGAGGAACACTGCTTGACTTTAGTCTGCATGGTCTTCCCGAGACCACCTTTGGGCTTCCCTCTGGGCCAGCTGAAATCCTGGGGAGCCTTGGGCGCTAAATAGGATACTGCATGGACCCACAGGCATTATTATCTTCCTTTTTCAGGAATTAAGAAATCTTCCCTCCAGAGAAGTCAGTGCTTAGAAGTCCCAAACAATGAATCTCTTGAGATTCTTGAGGCAACTTTCACTTGGAGTGCCGTCCTGGAAACCTCCTTTCTCTGATGGAGTCTGGAGAACGCAGAGGGCATCTCATTCAACCCCTTTGTTTGCTGCAAACTTTAGTGGATGACTTTATGCCCACGGTGGAGCCCGGGGGAAGGATTAAAATGGGTAATACACTCGAGCTTAAAACATAGATTCTCCGTGGTTAGACATTAGGTGTTAGGAAGAGCCTAACTCCAGAGCCTCGCCATTGTTAAGAGGAAAAGCCTCCATTAGGAGGCCAGCCTGGTGATCTAAACTCTACCAGAAGTGTCAAAAGAGCTGGAAGAAGGAAGTGTGGCGCCCTCCTACCTGTCTATGGAAGGAGAAAATATGCCTTCCTCATTGAATACCTGTCAATAATTGTCATTCAGTCAATTTTCAGTCCCATCTGACTCTCCATGACCCATCTGGGCTTTTCTTGGCAGAGATACTGTAGCATTTTGCCATTTCTTTCTCCAGCTCATTTTACAGACGAGGAAACTGAGGCAAATAGGGTGAGGTGACTTGCCCAGGGTCACACAGCTAGCAAGTTTCTGAGGCAGGATTTGAACTCAGGTGTTCTTGATTCTAAGTCCAGAGCTCTATCCACTGGGCCACCTCCCGCTATTAATTAAATACACAAGACAGGGGAGGTAGGAGGGAGAGAGCATGGTACAGTTGAAAGAACTCTGGCCTTGGAGTCCCAGAACAGGAGTTCAGATCCTAACTCTGCTATTAGCAACCTATGTGGCCATGGGAGAGTCCATTTTACCTTTTCCTGGGCCCGTTTCCTCCCCTGTAAATCTCAGCTATGACTCCACCTTGTGCACGAAACCTTTCCCAGGCCTCCTCAACACCTTTCCTCTGGGGTCATTGACAATTTGTCCTGCTTTAGCTTCTGTGTACAGAGCTATTTGGTTGTTGTCTGGGAGCTGGTTTTGTTTTTCTTTGTACCCCCAGTACTTGGCACAGGGCCTGGCGTATAGTAGGCTCTTTATAAATACTTGCTCGCTTGACTTGTAGAATGGACTCCATCATCTCTGAGGATGCTTCCAGCTCTGGATCCTCCATCTGGGGGCCTCAGTTTACTCATTCGTAGCATGAAAGAATTGGACCGGATGGCCTTTGAAGACTCTCAAGAACTATGATCTTATGAACTTCCACTGAACTCTGAGCTCCATGAGGCTCCTTCTCCCAAGTGGGGGCTCCAAATGTGAAGGTCCCTTTTCTAAGGCCATTTCACAAAATAGTTTATTTGAAAGGCTTTACAGTGATGATGGCAGCCCCTGCCCCCCACCTCTCTCTGCAAAGGCTGAGCCTCAACCTTGGAGCAACAGGGTGAGTGAGAAGCGAGAAGAGGAAAATAAAGCTTGGAAGTCCAGAGCCTGGCCTGCCACTGACCTCGGGAGGTGTCCTTCAGGCTGGTGCCCCTGACCGGTTGGACTGGTCTGCTTCTGGTTTACAGGCCCAGGGCGCCGAGCCAGAGCTTGGTGAATGCAATCAACAAGATTCTGAAAATCGGGTTTTCTCTTTTAAAAATGTAAGAGGGGAAGCTCTTGCCCACTAGGGCCAGTGAGGTTTGTGGGAAATGGGGTCGGCTGTTCCGCCTCTCCAGCAATGCTCTGGGTGACCTGGAATGTCCTTGGCCTTTCCTGGACATCTTTTCTTGACCTCTCTGTGAGAGAACACAGAACAGCCAGGCCCTCCTGGATGAGCTGTACACTGGACTTGGAATTAGGAGGATCCACGTTCAAGTCCTGCTTCAGACACTATGTGATGACTACTAAAGTCATTTCCAGCTCTAAATCTGTGTTCTTATGGCCTGTAATCATAGATTATAATCAGATGGGGCAGCTGGGTGGCACAGCGGAGAGAGCTCCAAGGCTGGAAGCAGGAAGACCTGAGTTCAAGTTCAGCCTCGGACACTTACTAGCTGTGTGACCCTGGGCAAGTCACTTAACCCTGTTTGCCTCGGTTTCATCCTCTGTAAAAACGAGCTGGAGAGAGAAATGGCAAACCACTCCGGTATCTTTGCCAAGAAAACCCCGAATGGGACCACAGAGAGTCAGACACGACTGAAATGGCTAAATCACAACAAATGACCTATAATTGTATGAACTGGGAGTAAAAAAGCCTCCTGATGTCCTAAGTGTGCCAGAGAGGCAGCCATGTGGAGGTGATCTGAGCCACCCCCCCCTCTCCAGACCTCACTGAGACTCCCATCTGTCTGGAGAGGGACTTTGGACCCTTGCCCAGGGTTTGGAGCCTGGAAGCTGGCCCAGTGGTGAGAATGCCACCCATGTCACCTACTCCATCAAGCATTGCTGGCGTGTTCTGGTCCTGGCACATCACTTCTCAGGAGTGGATGCCTGACACTTGTTTATTAACAAATGTTGTTGGAATAAATTGTTCCTATTAATTTTTTCCTTCAAGAATAAGTGTGCCAGTCACCCACCTCCCCATCACAGCAGATGGATGCCAGCATGACCCATCTCCCTAACGCCTTGTGCACACAGGGGTTGTGAGAAAGACTTGATGGCTTGGACTGGACTGGTTGGGGAAGGGTAAGAGGAAAGTAGGGCGGGACAGAAGGGAAGGAGGAAAGGGAGAGAAGAAGAAAGGGAAGGATGGGGTCCTACAAAGGCTGAGCAGCAGAAGACACAGCAGAGGAAAACACAAAATGAGAATCCAGGTGCAAAGTAGAGCTTTGGCTCATGAAAATGGTGGTGATTTTAATTCAATTTGACGAATGCTTCTGAAGCCCTGTGAGGAGGCGTGCACTGCTCTCAGTCCTGGGCCCCTGCCCTCCAAGAGCTTCCCTTTCTGAGGATCCTGTATGGCGTTAAGAGGGCAAGGAACAGGACTGAGAACCTGGCTCTGCCATTTCCTGACTGTGGAAGCTTGACCCAGTCCTTTCCCCTCTCCTGAGACTCAGTTTCTTCCCTAGGAAAACAATGCAGTTGTTCTGAGTGGCCTCTGGGCTTCCTTCCAGCTTCGTACCCACGAGCCTATTTACAACTCAACTTTGTATGGCACTTTAAGGCTTACACACATTCTCTCTTCATTATCTCTTTATTATTCTGTCTCTTTAATTATATCTTCACAAAAACTCCTTTACATAGATCCTACAGGTATTAATCCTGTGATAGCCCTGAGGCTTAAACAAGGCAACCCCATGGTCACACAGCTAGTATGTGAAGGAAGATTTGAACCCAGATCTTTTAGTTCTGCACTCTCATCATTACACTGCCCAACCACTCCGTAGCACAGTATACTCCTTATTCCATCCTCACTCCTGCAGCCCTGGCTATTCCCCCGCAAGGGTTTGACCAGGTGACCTCAGAGGTCCCTTCCAGCTCCAAGCTAGAATGTGTTTCCTCCTCCTTTCTACCACCTAGGATCTCTAATTTCCTTCTAAGTTCAGCTTCCCACAGGAAGCCTTCCCTGATCTCCTACACACACACCCCAAATTACTTTGCATATGCTTTGCATTTATTTACTTACCCATTGGCTCTCCCCACCTCCACTCCAAAGGGGTGTAAGCCCTTTGAAGAGAGACTTTGTTGCATTTTGTTTTGATTGTTATATCTCCAGAGTCTAGCTCAGTGTCAGCAATACAGTAGGGGCTTGAGAAATATATGTTAACCTAACAAATGAATAAACTATGTTCATCAACCCACATATAATAAAACTGAGGCTAAGAAAGACTGTGACTTGCCCAGGTCACAGAATAAACCAGATAGTCCAGACCACAAATCCAGGGCTCTCCCCACTAGGAGAAGCTACCTCCCTACTAGCTCTAAATCTTAAGCTGCTCCTTCCACTATTACCCCCCAAAAATGTGTTAAACACTCAAAAAAATGAGGGGACTGGTTCTTAAGAAATCACCCAAGCAATGATGAACCACATGGGAGCTGCAGCAAGATCTCACCTAGTTCTCTTCTTTTTTAGGTGTTTTTAGGGGTTTTTTTTAATTGAATTTTATTTTTTAGTTCTGCATTCGCTTTCTCCCTCCTCCCTCCTCCCTCTCCCCCACCCACCGAGAAGGCAAGAAAAACAAATCTCATTGTAAATATGAAGAACTGTGTGAAACAAATTCCTACATTAGTCAAATCCAAAAAAAAAAAAGGAAAAAGAAGGGAGGAAAGAAAAGGAAGGAAGGAAGGAAGGAAGGAAGGAAGGAAGGAAGGAAGGAAGGAAGGAAGGAAGGAAGGAGGGAGGGAAGGAGGGAAGGAGGGAGGGAAGGAGGGAGGGAAGGAGGGAGGGAGGAAAGAAGGAAAGAAGGAAGGAAGGAAGGAAAGACAGAAGGTGGGAAGGAAGGAAGGAGGGAAGGAGGGAAGAAAGGAAGGAAGGAAAGAAGTGAGGAAGGAAGGAAGGGAGGGAGGAAAGAAGGGAGGGAGGAAGGAAGGGAGGGAGGGAGGGAGGAAGGGAGGAAGGAAGAGAGGAAGGAAGGGAGGGAGGGAGGGAGGGAGGAAGGAAGGAAGGAGGGAAGGAAGGGAAAATGTCTTCAGACATACTCTAACTCCATCAGCTCTCTCTCTGGAGGTGGGCAGCATGTTTCATCTGAAGTCCTTCGGAATTGTAATTGGGCATTTTGCTGATTAGAGTTACTGGAGTCTTTCAAAATTTATTGTAACAGTTCTGTTACTTTGTATATAGTCCTGGTTCTGCTCACTTCCCTCAGCATCAGTTCATGTAAGTTTTTCCAGGCTTTCCTGAAAGCATCTTGCTTGTCACTTCTTACAGCACAGTAGTATTCCATCACAATCCTATATCACGATTTGTTCAGCCCTTCCCCAATTGATGGGTATCCCTTCCATTTCTAATTCTTTGCCACCACAGAAAGAGCTGCTACACATCTTTGTGTCCATTTGGGTCCTTTCCCCTTTCGATCTCTTTGGGGCACAGACTTAGTAGGAATCTTGCTGGGTTCTCTCCCTGTTCTTTTGGAGAACCCTGCGGTCTGGTGCAGCTTTGCCCTCAGAGTCGGGGACCTTCTAAGCTCACTATGCTTCATCTCTTCATAACGGTTCTGCCAGCTCTGTGCATACACGAAACCTCAAGAAAAAGGTGATCTCCTCTCTGTGTAAAATAATAAGGGCTAACATTTTCATATCACTTTGAAGTTTGCAAAATACTTAACAAATAGTGTTTCATTTGAGCCTCGTGACAGCTCTGGAGGTGGGTCTTATTATCCCATTTCATAGATAGGGAAACTGAGGCTGAGAGATGGTAAACGATTTGCCAAGGGTCACACAGCCAGGAAATATCTAAGGCAGGATCTGAATTCAGGTCTTCCTAACTCTGGTTCAGCACTCCATCCTCTGCCCCACCTAGCTGCCTCCTAAAAATAAAGAAAGGAAACACAAATCCTGAACACAGACTCAGAATTCTACTTCTTAGTCACTCCCTTCACAACACAGCTCAAGCTCTGCCCTCTACATGATGCCCAGCTCTTCGTACCTTCTCTGATTACCTTGCATTTGTCTCAGACACATTCTTCATATGCTCCCCTATTAGAACCAGATTTCTATATAAGTCTACGCTGCTGGAGCGCGGCTCCTTGAGGGAACAGTAAGTTTCATTGTTTGAAATTTATATCAACACCTAGCCCAATGTTTATAGTAGGTTGATAGTTGTTGTTCAGTCATCTGGGGTTTTCTTGGCAAACATACTGGATTGGTTTGCCATTTTCTTCTCCAGTTCATTTTACAGATGAGGAAACTGAGGCAAGCAAGGTTAAGTGACTTGCCTAGGGTCGCACAGCTAGTAAGTGGCTGAGGCCAGATTTGAACTCAGGAAGATGAGTCTTCCTGACTCCAGGCTTGGTACTCTGTGGCTCCACCTTGCTGCCCAGGAAAGTGGAGCAAAAATTGACTCTGGAGGCAGAGGATGGGGGTTCAAATCCTGCCTCCTACCTAGGTGACCTTGGCAATTCCCCTCCCCTCCCTAGGTTTCCATTTCTTCTGAGGGAGCTGCACTAGATGGCCTGTGAGGTCCATCCCAGCTCAAGATCTAGAATGCTTGTTAGTTGCCTCATGGATTGAGCCAACTTCTGTGGGTACTTTGGTCCTGCTGCTCTGGCTCTTCCAAACTCCCCTCCCAGAAGGGATCACCCAGCAGAGGCTCCCACCCTGCCAGCCCCCCCACACGGAGATTTTCTCGCTTCTGCTTCAGACACAGACAGGGCAAATATAGTCTTCCCAAGGAGCCACGCCCCCATCCTCTCAGACGCCTATTTTCCTGTATTCCTAAGCAGCCAAAATGTCACTCAAAGACACTCCCAGGTTGGTGCCACATTGTCTCCGTCTATTCTGCTCCACAGAAAGGCCTCTCCTCTTTCACAGGGAATTACCTTATTTTAACGTCTGACTATTTTTAAAAGTCAGATTCTACCTTTAAAATAGGAGTCATGGCCAGCCTCCGTCTGACTCTGAAGAGCGTTTGTCTGCCACCGACACCCACGGCTCTTCCTTCTCTCCATCAATTTACAGAAGGAGGAAGGCGGAAGAGCGTCCTCCCCTCTCAGGTCTGGAGAGAGGCTCCTGTGCTTTTCGAGACTGGAAACACAGATTTCTTCTTTGTTCGTGCAGGGACGGTGTCTGTGACAGACCGCGCTTCCCCAGGAATGCCAGGGTTGGGACACATCCCCTACAACTCTAATCTCCGACTCCACCCCTCCCCACCCCCTCCCCCCATGCTAACTAAAGGTTCAGATTTACAAGTAGCCCATCCCACATGTTGAGTTAACAATGAACTAATTAGTCGTCAGCAATTATTTAAGCAGGACATCGAAATGCAATCAAATTGTGATGACTATTTCTTTGAAACAAGAGAAACAGCCCACTTTACAGGAAATGCACTTTCCCTGGAATTTTCCACTTTCCATTATAAATCAACAAGCTCAGGGGACCTTTGGGGGTAAGCGGAGTCTCTGCCCACCCTCACAAGAGTGAGGGAAAACCCTGGAGGCTAGTCAAGGGGCATGGCTCGATAATTTTGTGTCAGTCACCACTGGCCGTGAATATATTCTGAACCTAAGACCTCAAGCAGCTTCTAGCCAGTCCCAAAGTCCTTGTCTCCTTCTAGGGATGTTCCCAGCACAGAAGAACCCAAAGGCATCACCCTGTTCACCAGACTTTCTAGAGATCCCCTGCTCACACTAAGCTCTCTTGTCCTCAGTTCAATCTGAGAAACACTCATTGAACACCTACTGTGTGCAAGGCACTGGGATAAAAAGACCAAAATAGAACACTGCCTGCCCTCAGGAATCTTGCTGTCTACTAGAAGACACAGCCTGGACGCAGATGCAGGATACGTGGTAATTTGAACAGGGAGATTAACTCCTCTTCCCCCTCCTTTTCCTCCTCTTTTTCCTCTTCCTTCCGCACACATAGCTTTCCAGTCCTGGTATAAGGCCCAGACTTCGAAAGAGAATCCTCCAAGCCTGGGCTGCCTTCGGAAACCTGACATAGGAGAGAGGTGCCCCCAGTAGGTCTGTTGGCAGCATCTGCTAACCTACAGAGGGAAATCCATTAAGAGAGGGGCTTGGTTCCATCATTGTCAATGTCCCTGCGAGCTCTACCGTTCTGGGAATCAGACAGCATGTGGTGCCAAGCAAAAGAAAGGAACTGGTAGAGGAAGCTTCTGTGCGTTAGCCAGTAAAGACTGGTGACCACAACATAATGAAGTTTCATATTTTGGTGGATGGAGGAGAGAGGAGGTAGAGAAAGAAGAGTAGGAGGAGAAGGAAGAGGAAAGAAGGAGGAAAAGGAATGGAAAAAGAAAAGAAGAGGAAGAGGTGGTGGAGGAGGAGGAGGAGGAGCAGGAAAGAAGGAGAGAAAGAGGGAGAAAAGGTAGGAAAGAGGGAGAGAAGGAAGGAAAGGGGGAGGGAAGGAAGGAGAGAGGGAAGAAGGAAAAATCTGTCATGATATAATTACATTTTAGGAAATGACAAAAAGGTAGGAAAAAGATGAAGAAAACTTTAAAAGAAAATAATTCATATAAGGTCTGCAAATTGTTTTAAAATACCATTTAGAAGACTAGGAAAAAGTTATGATTTGGAATGGACAGGCCTGGCTCACTTTAAGAGAGGCAGTGAGCCTGACATATAGAGAACCAGCCCCAAGGAAGATGTGGGTTCAAGTGCAGAGTTTGTTGCACGTGGGTTGTGTGACTCCAGGCAAATCAGTTAAACTGTCAGCAATCCAGACAATATTCAGGACTATAAGTCCCAGAAAAGTCGCTGATCCACATTGGTAGGGGACATTTCCTCACCAGGAATTGCCTACACTAACAAAATCATAGGACCTGAACAAAAACAAAATAAAGACCAACTTCACGTGGCCAAGTACCAGAGGTCGTCGTAGGGGGAAAGGCAAGCCTTTTAGGTTTCTCATCATCCATTGTACGAGCTTCCCCTCTGTATATACTGTCTAACTGGTTTGATAGTTACTTGGGTGACCATCTCATCTCTATTGCTAGACTATACGTTCTGGTTATTGAAAAATTAATGCTCTCTATAGACATCACTGCATCTCCAGCACTTCACACATTGTCTTGCACATCACATAGCAAACAATAAATATTTGTTGATCTGAAATGGAATCCTTAAAAAATAGAAGGGCTGGGGCAGCTAGGTGGCACAGTGAATAGAGCACCGGCCCTGGAGTCAGGAGGACCTGAGTTCAAATCCGGCCTCAGGCACTTGACACTTACTAGCTGTGTGACCTTGGACAAGTCACTTAACCCTAAGTGCCCTGCCTTCCCCCCTCCAAAAAAAAATAGAAAGGCTTTGCATGCAAGAATAGGAAAGTTGGCAGGTTGAGTATAAATAATAATTCCAAGACGCGGCATAAGCAACATCTAGTAAGATTGGTAGGTCTTGCCGCATTGGCCAGGCTATTTTTTCCTAAAAAAGTCATAAAATTGTCCTAGAGACTTCATTGGTGCAGAAGACTAAGGATCAATGCGTTGTTGCAGCTTCCCAGTCGCAGAGAGCCCAGGAACGAGTAGCTCGGTCTTGATAGACTTTCCACCGCCTTGAGAGTTCATTACAGTCCTTCGGATTCAAGGCCTTGGTGACAAATGCAGGGTCAAGGAGAGCTCTCTGCAATTGTTAAATATTCTTCCCATGCTTTTGTAAAATGTTTTGTATGCTAGGACCGTTACCTCTCTTTTCGAACCTTGAAACTGAACCACCAACCAGCCAGCCCCGGGCCTCATCACGAGTCCAAGTACAGGAGTAGGGCCAAGATGGCAGAGCAGAAGGAGCTCTGGTACACCACTCCTCCAAACAGATTTACAAATACCAGACCAAATCTTGATAGAGAAATGCAGAACAAGTTACAGTGAGTCCTTTGTCTGGCCCAGGGCAGCATAGGGAGATAGACAGCTTTGCAGACGCTGGAGACAGAATAGGGGCAGGAGCATGGCCAGTAGAGCACTCTAGTGCCCAATGAGAGGCTGAACATCAGCACATGAGACCCTAGAACCATACTGGGACATCCCCAGATCCGTACCAAGGCACTGCAATGGGGACAGGTGACAACTGGCATCTTTGTTCCCCACTACCCAATCCTGGGCCCAAGAACCAGCGTGAGGTATGAAAAGGATCTATATGTCTATGGTAGGGTGGTGGTGTTGCCTTTCTCAGGTAGGGAGGCCCTGGCCAGCGTATGGAGAAAGGAAGAAGTTCAGAGACAAACATCAGTAGTGGTATGGCTCACACCCCAAGCTCAGAGCAGGGTCTCACTTCCAGCACCCATTGTGTTGGTAAGCAAAATAGGCTCCTTAGCACTTAGTTCAACACGTGCCCTTGAATAGTTTGGCTTTTGTTCCTTTTGAGTAATTCATTGAGCCTTACTAGGTGCTAAGCCCCAGGCCCAAACCCCTATTAGGTGTAAAACCTATGTGGGTGTGGATTGGCCACCAAGGTGGGGCCCAAGGTAGGGCTAACTCCAGGGAGGGCCTAGTTTACATGTCTGGAAGAGCAGAGGGTCTTGGACCACGTGGGTTTAAGTCCACCTCTTTGTGACGATTCTAGGGCACGTGGGTGAGTCACATGTGTGACTCACCCCTGACGCTGAAAAAGATATAAAAACCAGGGGTTGGCTGTCTGTTCTTTGGAGCTCTCTTACCCACAGCAGTGGTGGTGCACATGACTAGGCCAGCCCTTGTTCTGAGCTCCTGGGCTGAACCTAGATGTTGGTAACTATGAACTGTATTGGGTCTGTCTGTTTGTAATTTGTTTAAGGGTGCTCGAGATGGTGCTGATGAGGAGACTCCGGGCAGCTGTAGCTAAGGAGCCCTCCAGCTTGTAAACCCGGATGCTGAGACTTTGTTGAACTCTGGTAACTGTGTATTGGGATTTGAATCAGACAAGGTCTGTCTGTTGATGTTTTTAATTTGTTTGTATTTTATTCTGAAGTTCAGGGTGCTGGCTTTTTCCTCTGAACTAAGTGGATGATATTTGTATGCTGAATTAAAGTAAGCTTGTCAACCCCTTCACCTTGCTTTCCTTAGTTAAGCAGATCAAAAGAACCTGTGCTGCTGGCAGCTTTCTGGGTGCTGGCTGTGGGTGGTTCTTATTCCCCCACAGAAGCTGCTAGCCGGATTGTAGAAACACCATCCCAGAGGAATTCCAGACCAAAAAGAAGCCTATAATTCTGCCACTTAGAATCAGCAGAGCTTTCTAGCTGGCTTATAGGGGTAGAATCTAGAAGAATCCTAAACTTGCACAGACCCAAACCTGAGTCAGGAACTTGCAGAACTCAGACCAGGGGAAGCAAATAGACTTTGCCCTGAATCAGACCCCTTTGGGAGCACTGAAAGCTTCAGGTCCCCAGTCTGTCCCTGAGAACCTGGAGTAACAGAGGACTCACCACCCCAAGAAAGCAGCAACATGACCAGCCAGACCTTCCCTCCAGAAGTAAGGCTTAGCCCAGTCCTATATCAAGTCCAAAGTCAAGTAGTAAGTAGGCTGGAGGAATGGGCAAACAAAAAAAAGAACCACACCACGCTATTATAATGGCAAGAACACTCAAAATACCAACACAGAAGAAGAGAAAGACTCCAAAACATTTACAAATAAAGCCTCAGAGAAAATTACAGACTGTGTACAAACAACCAGAATTCCAGAATTCTTGGAAGAGATGAGGCGAAAGTTTGGTAGGGTTTTTTTAAGAATTTAATTTTTTTTCCAAATGGAATAAGTGCTTAACGGGAAAAAAAATGGAAAAGAAATGAGAGCTATGGAAGAAAGAATTGGATAGGGAATTAAGAACTTGGTACAACAAGGACAAAAACTTGCCAAGCAACAAACTCCCTGACAATTAGAATGGACTAAATAGAAGTCAATGACTCCAGGAGGCAACAAGAAATATTAAAACAAAGTCAAAAGCCTGGGGAAAATGGAAGAAAGTGTAAGTATCTCACTGCAAAAACAACTAACCTGAAAAACAGATAAGAAAGAAAAAAGATAAGAGATATTGGACCATCTGAGCAACATGACTCAAAAAAGAACTTAGACATCCTATTTCAAGAAATCTTAAAAGAAAATTGCCCAGCTCTCTTAGAATCAGCATAATGACCAACCAGGATTCCAGAAGGCTAATGAGGAAATGTGTTACATACAGAGGCAGAACAAGACAAATGTCTTGTAGTATGTGGCCAATGCGGAAATTTGTTTTGATTGATTTTATATGTTTGTAATGGGTTTTGTTTTTCTTGTGTTCTTAATTGGGAATGGGGGAGAGGAGGAAAAGGTGGATCTTGGCTAATTGAAACAAAACAAAACAAACAAATACACACATATTATATATATATATAATATACATACATATATATATATGAATACATCTATACTATATATGAATACAAAAGCATCTTGCAAGGACTCCAAAAGTCCTTGTAAATGACTATGTGCAGTTTTTACATAAGAGGTGGTGTGACGGCATGGACTCAAGAAATCCTCAGTTCAAATCCTTCCTCAGATAGTTACTAACCTAACTAGGTAACTACGGACAATTTAACTTCTCTAGGTCCCTAGCTCCCCATTTGTAAAATCAGCATCATCTTTGACCCCTCTTATAAGAGTGTCTCATAGATCAAATAAGATAATACATTTAAAGTGCTCCTTTCAAACCTCAAAATGCCACACAAATATTGGTATAGAAAACAGGGATGGTCTAGCATCATTTCATTCATAATGGGGAAACCCCCTTTATCCATTCCATTTGGTACCTTCTTTTCAATGAATGGGCTTAGCAAGCTGCTGAGCTGTATTGGCAATCAAAATGGGCTCTTAGCACTTAATTCAACCAAGTGCCCTTGACAAGTCCGGCCTTTGTTTCCTTGATTAAATTAGAACTCCTTGGTGACCTCCTTGCCTCAAGGGAAAGCCTAGTTTACATGGGTTTGAGTGACATGTTTGTGACATCAGAGACTTTTAGACCACGTGGGTTTAAGTTGCATTTTTGTGACAATTTCAGGTCACAAAAGATATAAAACCAGGGGTTGGCTTTTCCTTTTCTGGAGCTCTGAGCTGCAGCAGTAGTGATTCGTGACTCTGAGTCAGCCGTTGTCAAGCTCCCTAGCTGAACTCAGATGTTGGTAACTATGAACTGTATTTCGTTTGTTTGTAATTTGATTGTGTTTGCTCTGAAGTTCAGGGTGCTGGCTTTTTCCCCTGAACTAAGTGAATGATATTTGTATGTTGGATTAAATTGAGATTGTTAACCCCTTAACGTTGCTTTCCTTGGTAAAGCAGATCAAAAGAACTTGGGCTTTTGCAGCATTCTGTGTGCTGGTTGTTGTTGGTTTTACACCCCCACAGCAGCTGCTAGCTGGATTGCTGAAATATGATCTAGGGCACTGAAAGGGTTAGAGATTTGCCAGGGTCCCCCAGCCAGTATGTCTGAAGCAGGATCTGAACCCAGGCCTTCCTGATTCCCAAGGCATCTTTCTATCCATCATGACATATTGCCCTCTAATTACAGTCTTAGGGATTATGATCCATGGTATTTTCAAAGGTAAACAAATTTCCAAATAGACCCAAGGCAAGAAGCTATCATGAGACAAAAAAGACACAGAAGAATTAAGAATGTAAGACTCAAGGTTAATCTTACAGAAGAAGCTGTAAAGTCAAATGACCCAAAACCATCAGATAGCTCAGAAGAATTCAAACAAACAACCACCAATGACCAGACCCAATGGTTAAACTCACTGTATTGAACTCCCCGGGATTAGAGGCATCCACTCAAGATGTTGGATGGAATTCAAGGGTGAAACTGGAGGGAGCTTTGCCAAAATGTGTAAGCTCTTTTCACAGGTCACTGTTTCAAAGTCCTGGTAGGAGGTTGCCCACAGGACTCCTCTTCCTGAGAAGGATTCCTGATGGGACCCTGGAAATTTCAAACTGCTATGTCTCATTTCTGTCCCAAAAGGACAGCCTTGCTGGGGCTCCAAGCAAAGGCACCATGGATTATGTAAAGGGAAATCATACCCAGGTCTAGAATAGCAGTTCCCAGCCCTTCAGGCAGAGAGCTTGGGGGACCCTGGATTTGTAACAAGGCATGAATCCACAAACAAATAGATCTTCGGCAGACCAAATACCCAGCAGGCTTTGGACCCATTATCTCTAGATTCAAAACCAAAATCTTCCATTTGATAGTTAAAGCTTTACTCCAATCTGCCTTTCCAGCCTTGTTATATACACTACTCCCCTTCACACAGTTTTCAATCCAGCTAAGCTTGCTTTCTTGCTGTTCCTCACACTCACCACTTCACCTCCCACCTCTGTGCTTTTGCATGGGCTGTGCCCACTGCTTGGGACTCCCTCCCTCCCACCTCTCACAATCCCTAGTCTCCTTCATGTGCCACCTCCTGGATGGAGTCTTTCCCAGGAAACCCAATTATGGTTGTCCTGCCCTCCAAAATTACTTTTCATTATTCTCTATATATCCAACCTATAACTCCATAGGTATGTGTTATGTCCCCTGACAGAATGGCAGCTGTTTAAAGGCAGGGCCTGACTTATTTTTGTCTCCGTATCCACAGTCCCTGGACCTTCGTAAATGCTTGTTGGCTGACTGATTGATTGATGAAGGTGCACATGTGAGCACAAGGGACTGTCTTAAAGGGCGGATGTCTAGGAAGCCCTGGGATTAGACAAGGCCATCAGAAATGAGGAAAACAGAAGAGGGTTTTGAGAGGAAGCCTGACGTGCAGCCAGAGCTGGCCTCGGAGCCAGCAAGACCCAGGTTCAAGTGTCGCCTCTGCCATCATAGGCTGTGTGCTGCTGGGCAGTCCCTGACCCTCTCAGTGCCCTAGGGGGCTCTTGGAGACAATGGAAGGGAGAGCAGGTGGTGATCTGTTCGCTCCACGAATGAAACCACAGGTCTCTTTTGGCTTGTTCCATGGCATCATCAAGAAAAAGGCAGAATAGCCCATGGGGAGACGTGTAAGAGATTGCAAAGGCAGAGGACAAAACATCTAGAAATCCAGATGACTCTGGGTCAGATCTGGGCAAACCGCCACCCCCCCAAGCCCCAAAATGGTCTTGCCTTCCTTGGTCTCACTCCCAGAGTCCTAACCCTCCATGTCCCCCATGGCCCCTCTAAGCCCAGCAAATGACTTCTCCTCCTAAGGCAGGTTGGGAAGCCTGGGGAAGATTATGGATCTGGAAGGCAAGAGACCCAGGTTGTAATCCTGCCTCTTCCACAGATTAGTTATGTGACCTTGGCCAAGTCACCCAGCCCTTGGGGCCCCAACCGGACTAATGATCTCCAGGGTCCTTTCCAATGATGTCGTCCTGTGAGGCTATAAATAAACCCCACACAGCTACTGCCATGTATAAGATCGCCGCTGTGTGCATCACACAGACCCTAATGTTGGCCCATAGGATATATATGTGTATATATATATGTATACACATATATATATATGTATGTATGTGTGTATGTATATATGTATATATATCTTGATCTATTTTTTACAGAAAGAAACAAATCCTGAATTCAATATGATTTGAGGCAAATAAATGAATTAATGGGTAGATAGACAAATAAACAATAGAATGATAAATAAATGAATAGATAAATAAATGAATAGATGATAGAAAGATGGATAGATAGATAAATAGATGGATTAATGAATAGGTAGATAGATAAAAGATAATTAAAGAGATAAATGGTAACTAGATAAACAGATATATAGATGATTCATATATAGATAAATAAGCAGACAGACAAATAGAAATAGATAGATTATGGATAGATAATAGATGATAGAAAGAAAGATGTTAGATAGACAGATAGATAGACAGACAGATAGATAGATAATGATAGATACATAGATAGATAGATCATAGATAGATAGATAGATAGATAGATAGATAGATAGATAGATAGATAGATAGATAAAGGTTTGAGACTGTATCTTCCTGTTGGATTGGACTGTGCTATTTTCATAGACTCAGACTCCCCCCTCACTGAGGCCCATAAATGTGAGTTTCTTGCCCAAGGTCCCCCAGGCACTCAGAGACAAAGCTGGATCATAGGCTCATAGACTAGCTGTGTGATCCTCAGTTTTCTCATCTCTAAAATGGAGATGATAATCGCCCCTGCCTCCCAGGGTCGCCGCAAAAATCCAATGAGATAGTATTTGTGAAACGCTTTGTAAACCTTCAAATGCTTTATCCGTGCTAGGTGTTAATGATAAGCTGGCTGCTCCGTGGAGCCAAGCCAGAGATGCCGGCACTGCCTTGGCCTGTCCCTGTCACCATCACCCTCATCCTCCATTTGGTGAAGGATATGACGGCTTTCCTAGGTGAGAGCTTTCCTCCTTTCCTCGTGGGCATCACCAGAGGGCTGCCATTTATCCAGAAACAGATGTGGGCACCAGGATATGAAACGTGTTCCTTTCCCTGCGATGGGACCTGGGGCCTTCACAAGAGCCAGCTGTTGCCAGCTCCCTTTACTTTTTCTGGCAGAGAGCAAGCCCCAATATATAGGCTCATTTTCTCTTGGCAATGGAGCTGACGGCCCTGCCAGATTTGCCCTTAAAGGAAGCGGGCAAGAGACAATGAGGTCTTTCACATGCCCTCCCGACTTCTTCCAGGAGGGCTTTTTCAGTTTGCTGAACTGAGACAAACTTGAACAACGGTCCATTTTCAGTGGGGCCCAATTAATTTTCCAAAAGAAGACGCTATAGGAAAGTAGGGGCTTGTATTCACAGATGGCTTTCTGGCCCAGCCCCTCCCCAACCGGACCTAAAGCCAAGGTGTCTTTTAAAAGGTAGGAGGGAAGAGGGAGCTGGGCCAAGGAGCCATTCCATCTCCGAGGGGAGATTCATGGCCGGGATTGTTTGTCTTCAGCCAATCAGCTCTTTGTTTTATTAGGCACTTACCAGAGCCTTACCTCACCACCATTTACCTTTCTTCCGCAGGTTAGGGATGATTTCTTCCACACAATGTAGCTTTGTCTTGGGAATAAAGCAGTTTTCAGATCTTGCCCCCTCCCCCTGAAAAAGAAATCCTCCAAAAGACCATGAGAAGGACCACCAGAAAGTGTCACTGGCTTTCCAGAGCAAGACTCAATATTTACCCAGTGCGATGGCACTACCCTATTACGTAGGGCAGGGAGGGAGAGAACATATCCTGTTGGATGTGGCCTGGGCTGCTCGGGGGAGCTGGATGCAGCATTCTCTGAGAGAGAGAGAGAGACAGACAGACACAGAGACAGAGAGATAGAAAGACAGAGACATAGAGACAGAGACAGAGATACAGAGACACTGAAAGTAAATAGAGAGACACAGAGAGAGGCATGGAGAAGGAAAGACAGACAGAGACAGAGAAAGCTCTCCATCTGGCTAAAATCACAATACTCCTGAGTGACCCAATGGCCGCCATTACTCATCCTCTTTGCCCCAACCCAATGTGATAGTCCTTTGGGGGAACTACTCACAATTACAGAGAAGAGTGGGAAATGCCTGAAATGTTGTGATTGGGAAAATAAGGAGAGAGGACTATGTGCGTTTGCCTAAGGGTAGAAGCCGGGTGAGGACAGCTTGCAATCATAGTGGAGAGGATACTGTGAGGAGGACCAGGAGACAGACAGGCTCTTGGGAAAGCCAACCACCATCTGGGCTTCGATTCCCTCAATGGTCCAATGGGAAGGGTCCCAATGTAGCTACAGTGTGGTAGATTGCAGAAAAGGCTGGGATTTGGGAATCAAGCCCCCTGCCCCCCACCTTTGTTGCTTATCATCTCTGCAGCCTTGAGCAAGCCACTTCTATTTGGGCCTCAGGTTCCCCATGTATAGTGAGGGGCTTGGACCCTTGACTGACGCCCACTGAGGTCCACTTCAGCTCTAAATCCATGGGGGGAGGAGGCGGTGCTATAACAAAAAACAGAACAATTTCTGTTCTCCTAGGGAGAGGGGAGGTGAGGGGGACCCAGCTGTCATGCAGCTAGGTTAAAGATTTAGTCGTGGCAACTAATTTCAAGAGGCAAAAATCACAAAAAACCAGAGGGATCCAGAGAGGCCTGGTATAAGCAGGGCCATCTGAACTGTGCAGTAAGCTAGGGATTCCAGAAAGTAGAGGTGAGGAGGATAGTGTTCCAGGCATAAGGTACAGCACGTGCAAAAACCAAGCAGGCAGGAAAGCAGAACAGCCAGTAAGCAAGTAAGTTAGTGTGAAGTGGTGTGGGCTTCTAGGGTGTGCCATGATGCACAGACCGTAGGGCCTGGAGTCAGGAAGACTGATCTCCCTGGGTTCAAATCCAGCTTGAGACACTTACTAATCGTACAACCCTGGACAAGTCACTTCAGCCTGTTTGCCTCAGTTTCCTCATCTGTAAAATTAGCTGGAGGAAAAAATAGCAAACTGCTCCAGTATCTCTACCAAGAAAACCCCAAATAGGGTCATAAAGAGTCAGACACAACTGAAAATGCCTGAACAACAAAAACAAAAGTATGTGAGATGGGGCATAGTGTTAGATCAGTCTGGAAAGTCAGGTTCATTTTACATATGAAGAAGAGAACGTCTATGGAAAGCTAAGTAGTTTGTCCAGGGTCACACAGCTGGTGACGAAATATGCCGACAAAGAACCGGGTCTTTGGACTCCGATCTAGACTCCTTGCCCCTGTACCACACTGCTTCAGGAAAAGGGCACTGAATGCAAGCCCAAGGACCTGGGACTTTATCCTGTTGGCAGTAGGGAGTCGTTGATAGTTTGCATGAGCAGGAGAAAGAAATGATGATCTTTAGGAAGATTACTAGAAGGACCAGGAGCATCAATGCATCAACCGACACCACAATTCACAATTTTTAATTTTTTTAACTTTACAATTTATAATTTTAAATTTAATATAAATTGACAATTTTATAATTTCTCCTACCTATGCAAATGTACTTTAAACACAAACAAATCCAAGCAAATGTTTTTCCTTTGAAATAAGAACTGTCAACCTACTATTTCTAGTGTGTGCAAATGTACTGGGTCCATCGTCATGGCCTGGTCCTTTCAGTGTTAATCCAGCGGGAGCATAAAAATAGGTTAAAAGGGGGAGAGGCCCAGAGACTAGCTAGGATGGAAGCAGTTCAGATGGGAAGTAGGTGCTCAATAAATGCTGATTGAGTGAGTGAAGTCGTAAGGATGCAAAGGAAACTGATCCAGGAAGACAGTAAGTTTGGTGTTTGAGCCACTGAGTCTGAAACGATGCTAGAAAATGCCTCAGGCAAGTGGAGAACTGAAACTCGGGGTCACGGAAGATCAGGCCTGCACATGTCAGCTTGGGAGTCATCCCAAGGGCAGCGAGGCGGCGGGAATGACTAAGATTCCCTGATGGGTGAGCAGAGGTAAAGTAGAGGGGAAGATCGGCACTCAGACAGTGACCCTGGCCAACCAGGCGGGAGATGGAGAGGCAGGAGGACCTGGGCCTGATCCCAGCGAATCCTGGGGCAAGTCAATGAACCTCTGTGGGTCGATGCTTCATCTGTGAAATGAGGAGTTGGGACTGAATGACCTCTGTGACCCCAAAGCTGTGTGTGTGTGTGTGTGTGTGTGTGCAGTGTGTGAGGGTGAGCATTGGGGTGTGTGTGTGTGTGTGTTAGTGTGTGAGTAGGTGAGCATACGTGAATACAGTTGTGTGTGAGTGTGGGAGGGTGTGTCTGTGAGAGTATGTGTGTAGTACATGTGTAAGTGTGTGTGAGGGTGAGCGTTTGTGTACGAGCGTGTCTGTGATGAAAGAGTTGAAAATGGTGACAGACGGGTCCAGTTCAACTCCAAGGCCATTATATAAATCCTGATAAACGTAAAATGTTTAGGAAAATACAGAAAAAAAAATTCCAAGGGAAAAAATGGTCCAGGCTGTCTGAGGCAGGGAGGTTGGGTTTCCAAAGGAGGGGACGAGGTACGCTGCCACCAAACTGGAGGGAAGTGAGGGAAGCTTGGCAGGAGAGCCGAGGTTTATACAGCACCTACTGTGCGCCAGGCACTGGGCTAAGTACTTCACAATTATGATGTCACAACAACCCTGGGGGGCAGGGGGGGGGTTGTTATTATCCCCATTTTACAGACAAGGAAACTGAGGCAAGCAGGGTATAAGTGACTTGCCCAGAGTCACACAGCCAGTAATGATGATAATAATAATAATTGACATTTATACAGCACCTACTGTGTGCCAGGCACTGGGCTAAGTGCTTTGCAATCATGATCTAATTGATCCTCACAACAACCCTGGGGGGGGGAGGAAACTGAGGCAGACATAGATTAAATGACTTTTCCAGGGTCACACAGCTTGTAACTCTCTGAGGCCAGATTTGAACTCAGATCTTCCTGACTCCAGGTCCGGCGCTCTATCCACTGCACCTCTGACCTTGGCATCGGCCTCTGGCTGATCATTGATACCTTTCCTCCCCTTGCTCACACTCCGGGCTTGGGTTCTATGAGGCAGGGGAGCACAGTGGCTACAATGCTCCAGATGACCTGGGTTCAAATCCTGCCTTGGTCACATACCAGCCGTGTGACCCCAGGCAAGTCACTTCACCCCTTTCCCTCACCTGTAAAATGGGGTGATGGTAGCCCCGACCTCAGAGGGCTAGAATGAGGACCAAGTTAAATAGTACAGTTGCCACGCTCTATAAATATGAACTGTTATTATCCTGCTCATGTCCTTCCCTCAGCAGTGACAGGGACGGAACCTCGGCCCCTCTTCCTTGTGCCAAAGTCCCTAGGCCCTAGAAGCAGAGCTAGAAGGCGCCTCTGAGGTCTCCTGGTCCAGCTCCTCACCCTCTCCATTTTAGAGATGGGGAAACCAAGTCCCAGGGTAGCTGGGTGACTTGTGCAGCCCCATGATGACCTTCCTTTAAATGTGCCAAAGAAGGGGCTATTGCTTTGCATTCGTGACCCACCTCATTCCTCTCTCAGGCCCCTTTAAGTCTCAGGCAGATTAGCACAGACTCCCAACCCATCAGCATCCTGAGCCCAGAGAGGACGTGGTGCCATTTGCCAGTGCTGACAACACACAGCACTAGATTTTGTAAACCAGTTTGACGGGGCTGCCATCTGTACGGCCTGACAGTCTCTTTTCCTCTGCCTAGTCTCGTCACTCTGAAGCCATCAAGGAAGAGGATTAACTTAATTCGCCCTCCAAGGAGATGCATACATCCAATTGGATTCCAGAGTTCACAAGGAAGATGCTGTCCATCAGCCCATCGGCCAATATCCAGGGTCAGCCACTGGTGGGAGGCTTAGCTGCCCTTTCATCTACCAGCCATGGGAAGTCAGCGGCCTTACAAAGTCAGCGACACTCTCCTGCCCATGAGAGTCAGGTTTAGAAGAGCCCCTCACTCTTATCGCCTCCCAAAGAAAGTGGTAAATGAGGGGGGACAGTAATTTCTCCCGAATGTTTCCTTCCTGACATCTTGTCCTTCCCAGTCCCATGCAATAGAGACCTTTTCTCAAGCAAAATGACGTCACAGATGTGGGGAAGTTATCAGAGTTGAAACCCGACTGGAAAGAAAAGGTATCATAACGCCTCTTGTACTCTGAGCATAAGAAACTGAGAACCGCTGCTTTAGCTCATTATGAGCCTGAATGCTTCCTGATACAGGCTTGGAGACCCTAGAAGGGCCACAGTGATGTTCTCGGAGCTCTGGCCAAGGAGTCCGGAGGCAACTTCCGGCTCCGCCCGGTCAGGTGACTCCCGGTGTGATCTTGATCAAGTGGCTTCAATTCTCAAATATTATGTATAGACGAGACAGTCTCCTAGGGCCCTTTCAACCTCAACAGTCTCTGATTCTGATTATCCAAAGACTTTAGAGAAGAGCTACCCAAAAAATAATGGGGGCATGTGGAAGGATGAATTTTAACAAATAATAACAGCTAGCATTTAGATATCACTTAATACATGCCAAGCATTTTTGGGTGGATGCTACTATGAGCCCCATTTCACAGATGAGAAAACTGAGGCAAATGGCAGTTTAAATGACTTACCCAAGGTCACACACCTAGTCTGAGGCCAAATTTGAACTCAGGTCTTCCTGACTCCAGGCCTGGTGTGCTATCCGCTGAACCACCCATCTGCACGTTCAAAGGAACAAAAATGAACAGCTTAATTAAGTAGGGAGGCCATCCCCATCACAATAAGCTGTGACCATCATGAAGCCTTTCAAATCAAGATACCAAAAAGTCATCATTAACAGGCTATCTCCACTCTGTGTCTGCATCTTTTAAAAATGTGAAATACATAAGAAACGCCAACACAAAGCAATGGATGAATGGGTGCGTATATATGGTGCAGCAACGCATGAAGGCATTCAAATTTTAGAAAAAATATAAAGGAATTCAGTAAATATTTGTTAAAGAAATAAGTGATTGAGAAATAATACACTATTCATCTTTCAGGGCATTCCACACTACTAGTATGGGGCAACTAGGTGGTGCAGTGAGTGGAGCACCGGCCCTGGAGTCAGGAGGACCTGAGTTCAAATCCGGCCTCAGACACTTGACATACTTACTAGCTGTGTGACCTTGGGCAAGCCATTTAACCCCAATTGCCCTGCCAAAAAAGAAAAAAAACCAAACTACTAGTATTTCATTCAGAGCTTAAGACTTTGGGTCTTAGAGCCCCTCATACCGACTTAGCTGAATGAGCCTGGATTATCATTCTCCCAATCTACTCACACCAAACCTAGCCTCATCTCCTATTCTCCTCCTCCTGACTGAGCTGTAACCAGGGTGTTGAGATCCAAGATATGCCTGAAGCAGCTAAGTTTTAAAGTGTATTTCTTGACAGCATCATAGACATAACTGAGCTTGGAACATAAGTACACAAGAAAAACAGGGTGTTCCAAAAGTCTTAGTGCTAAGTCTGTATTGGTTAAATTGGAAAACTCCTAGATGTCATTTTGCCCCTGTCCCATTCCAAAAAGCCAGAAGGCGACTCACTGTTAACAGCAATGAAATGGTTTAACATCATTGCCAGTCATGGTAGAATTCCAATCTGCTTACTCTGTTATCATTGCCAATGAGACTCATTGCTGCTAAAATCCAGGCAGTTCTGTTCCCTTTTACCTCTGTTTGTTTTCTTCCCATTCTATCCCATTATTCTGAAATAATCATCTGGCTCTCATTCCAAGCTCCATTTTCCCCTCGATTATTTTTATGGTGTCTATGTTTTTATAGTAAAGAATCCGTGAAATAACTGGAAAATGGATAAATTTATTTTGAAAGCCTATCTGTGAAAACCACACACATTACATGGGAGAATAAGTTGATGAGGTAGGAAAAAATCCAGTGTTTAAATGAATGATTTCTTCTTCACATGTCATGAATTTTTATTAAAATAGCCACTCAAGCCCCTATGGTGCCGTAAGAGAAGAGATTCAAACCTGGAAGGGAACTTAGAGGTCCTTTGGGCCATTTCTTTGCTTTCAGAGAGGAGAGAATTGAAGCCGAGAGGGGGATGTAGAAGTCTATGGTCAAAGTTACCAAGGGACAGAGGTGGAATCCACATTCAAGTCCTTTGATGCCCAATACATTGGTCTTTTCATTGTACTCCTCTCTTTCCCCATGGGGTTCAATACTGTATAGTGACTTTGTAGCCATCCCTACTAGTTGAGAAGCATGAACAAAGTTGGGATCTGGGGAGGGGCACCTCCAACAGGACTAACTTCACCCTGCTGTAGTGGGCCTTATGGTTCTTTCTCTATGGTTCCCTGTGTCAGTGACATCATCGTTCCCCCGCCAAGCCATCATTACAGGTGACTATGCCAGTGTTAAGTTACTGGTAGCTATTGCTGGGCTTCATCTCCAAATGATAATGAATTTATTTGTTTTGCTTGGGCCCAGAAGCCCTATGATAGATGCCTTTCTGGAAGGGAAAAAAGAGTGTGCATTTAAGGAGGCAGAGCAAAAGTGATTTATATGCAGAATAACTCCTTAGTCTGTCAAATGCTGTCAGAGGCTTCCTTGGAGAACAGACTGCAACCAGCTCCTTCACCTTCTCAGAGGTGAGTTATCCTGGCCCATGGCAGCTGTCAGGGAATACAATCTGCCAGGCTTAAGACAAGACAAGACGTAGCAGAGTCTCATATGGAGACCTGTAGCTACAGATGTGGTTTCAGGGAGGGGAGTTACTGTTTAGCATTCTGGACCATTCAAGCTGTGGAAGGTGGGGATGTGCCCAGTAACACCCCATTGAGAAGATGCAGCATACCTCCCAGGCCTTACTAACAAGAATCAGGGCCTAGGAAACAAAAAGGGGTCTTTCTTAATCTACCAATACTACTGCCTGTCTAGGGAACCGGCCAGAAGACTGGACTACCTTGGATACATGTTGGCTATGTGATTCTGGGCATGTCTCTTGACCGGTCAATGGTACCAGACTCAGAAAGAAACAGAGGCCTCCAAACCCACACATAAGGATTCCTGCAGGCCCACATTGACTTAGAAAGCCTCATTTTAACATTATCTATGTTCTATTGAATTTTCGTTCGCTATTTCCCATCACATTTCAATCTGGTTCTGTCTGCACTTAGGAGTGTTGGGAACAAAACGTCTCTAGGGGGTTACGAGTTTGATATCTCTGCTTTAGAAAAATGGGACACTCTAAGTCTACGATTTGGAGAGAAGGGGCTGACCTGCAGTGATAGAAAGAGTTCCCTTTAATCACAGATCCAAACCACGTACCTCTCCTTGAAATATGGAGATGGAAAAGTCCCATTCCTTTTATAAAGTTTCACCCTTTTTAATCATGGAAAATGCTCTCTCAATCCTGGTAAGAGATGTGCCCCCAAGATATTTTATAACATGTCTATCTATATAACATGCCTATGAGATTACTGTGGCACTCATATGGTGGTGGAGAGATGTTTATAAAGAGTACAGATTCTCTCAGAAGGGTCTTCAAGAATGGTGTGTCTAACCATAGCACTCGCTGGAAGGAGAGGTAAGTGAAAGATAAACATAAACTTCTTGAGAGCAGGGAATCTTGCCTTTTTGTCTTCATATCCCCAATCTAGCACAGTTCCTGGCACAATAGAGGAGTTTCATAAATGCTCGTTGTTCGCTTGGTTGATCTAAGGGTTTCAGAGTTGGAAGACGCCTCAGGGACCATCTAGAGAGCTCAGTTTTCAGGATTATAGAGAAGACTCCCAAAGGGAAAGTCACTTGCCCAAGATTACACAGACAAAACAAAAACCAAAAAACCAAAAGGAGGATTCAAACTCCAGGCTCCATTCCACATCTAATACTCTGTCCATGGTGCTACACGGCCTCTTCAGGCCGAGAGAGGTGACGCACCTCAGTGTTGGTCCGACATTGTCCCAGCCCTCAGACTGGCCCTCATCTCTCAAGGCGCGTGCAAACGCACACAGGATAAGGCTAGTACTCAGGGCTCCTCTGCAGTCTGCAAACATGAGCCTCGAGCCAAGTGGTGCGTCTCCTCCATTAGCCCCTGGCTATGAGGACGAGCCCAGCCCCTTCCCTTTCAGGGGCTCTTATTAGCGCCTCAGTTTCCCTGACTCAGCAGATCCAGCTTTAATAATGCAACCCCATTCTTCCACATTTTTCCTAATGTTGTTTGAGTACTTTAATATAATTTGGTAAGCTATTAGAGTTGTTACAGCTGCTTGTTTTGCCCTCACTGCTGATTTCACTTATGACCTCAGTCAGAATAAGATTTAAAAGTTTGAGATGATGTAAGTGAATAAGGATTATTAGATTTATTCATATAGCAATTTAAATAAGAAACTGCCTGGCCTGGAATAAGTGGTAAATGAAAAATGCCTGTGATTTATAGACCTGTCCATTCAAAAGATTTATACGCCGTGTAGGATGATTAAGTAAGAGACAGACCTGATTATATGAAATATGTAATTTTTGTAATGCAATTTTGGAAGCAAGCTGCTAACCAGCCCTGGCATACCAAGCCAGCGTGAAGGCCTTCTTTTGACCCCTGTCTTGCTCGGCTGCTCACTGGTGGACTCAGGCTAGAAGTGGATACAGAATTTTCTCCCTATTCCCCTTTTATTGAGACCCATAGTAGTACATCCCCAGGCAATTATGTGAACTTCATTCATAGCATATCTGTCACCATACACAGGGGCAGACTTGGAGCCGTACATCCAAGTTCAATCCTTGTTTCCAGAAATGATTTGGCTCCCTGCCCTCCTGGTCTTGACACCCCGATTTGTAAAACAGAGATGCGTATCCCTCCTTCTTTAGCAGTGCCATTTGGGGGAAGAAGGCCTTCAGAAATAGAAATGAGGAGACCCTTGGACCAGCTCACCTCCCCAGTCTCTCCTGCATTCATCTCTCAGAAACTCTGGAAACCCAGGAGAGACTTAGCTATGTTTCATTTTCCCTTTCCTTCTACAGCGACCTCAGAATTTTGCCAGGCATCCAGGAAATGGAGACTCCCTAGACTTTTCACAGGGCTCTGGAATCAGTTGAAAAGGTGGCTATTCTGGGAAAAAGACTATACAATGGAGATAAAAAGACACAGCCTGAAAATGTTCCCTTCCCTCAAGGACCTTATGTTCTACTGAATAACTTAACAGAGAACATTCACTCTGTGTCAGGAGAGGCAGCATGAAGTAGTGTTAAAAGAACTGTTCTCAAAACAGGAAGACCTGAATTCAAGTCCCACCTTCAATACATGCCGGCTGTATGACCCTCGGTAAGTGGCTCCACCGCTCAGCATCCCCAGGCACTGTGGCTCCAGAAGGTGCTAGCTTGCACTGGAAGGAATTTCAGTTCAAGGAAGGTCCTAGCCCTGTCCTCTTCCTCTTTGTCAGACACCGTGTGAATTGCTGGGCTGGGGACACAAATACATAGCAAGACAAGAAGGGAGGTTTGGTCTGAGAAGGCCCAGGGACGGTGAGATTGGATAACATGATAAATTGTTGTAACACGAAAGTTGGTGTTAAGTTGTTGTTCAGTTGTGTCTGACTTTCTATGACCCTGTTTGGGGTTTTCTTGGGGATACTGGAGTGATTTGTCATTCCCTTCTCCGGCTCATTTTACAGATGAGGAAACTAAGGCAAACAGGGTGAAGTGACTGGCCCAGGGTCACACAGCTAGGAAGTGTCTGAGGCCAGATCTGAACGCAGGAAGATGAGTCTTCCTGACTGCAGACCCAGTGCTCTGTGCACTATACCATCTACAAGGTGATGACAATTACCCATATCTAGCGGCAGAAGGGGGTGGACGGTTAGGGTAGGAAAAGAGTGCCTGAGCTGAAACAGGGTAAGATGTCTTTGAAGATTGGTTAGTTTTCCTCACTCATTCATTCCTCCATTCTACTGGGAGAAATAACATGAACCCGGAAAAATAAATATAAAATATACACAAAGGAAATCAATCAGTAGTAACAAGGAGGGGGAGAGAAAAGAGAAGAGAAAGGTAGAGAGGGAGGGAAAGAGGGGGGAAAGAGAGAGAGGAGAGAGAGAGAAGAGAAACGAGACACAGAGGAGGGGAGAGGAGAGGAGAGGAGAGGAGAGGACAGGAGAGGAGAGGAGAGGACAGGAGGGGAGAGGAGAGGAGAGGAGAGAGAGGGAAAGGGAGGGAGGGAGGGAGAGAGAGAGAGAGAGAGAGAGAGAGAGAGAGAGAGAGGGAGGGAGAGAGAGAGAGATCGGGAAAAGCCCCCTCCTGTGGAAGAGACTTGAGCTGAGCCTCGAAATGGAGCTTAAGATCCCAAAAGAGGCAAAGGAGAGGAGGGAGGGCATTCTAGGCATGGGGGACAATTTAGGTTATATTCATCACCTCTTTATTATTATTATTATTATTATTATTATTATTATTATTACTAAATTTTTAACATTTTTATTTAAAATTTCAAGTTCCAAATTCTATCCCTCTCTCCTTTTCCTCCCTGAGATGATAAGCAGTCAGATATAGGTTATACATGTACAATTAAATAAAATATTTCTAATTTTAGTCATTTAATGTAAGAAGACTAAAACAAGAGAAAAAATGAAAGAAAGTGACAAATAGCATGCTTCAGCCTGTATTCAGTCAATATCAGTTCTTTCTCTGGAGGCAGATAACACGCTTCATCATGAGTCCTTGGGATTGTCTTGGATCATTGTATTGCTGAGAATAGCTAAGTCATTCACAGTTCTTCATCGAACAATATTGCTGTTACTGTGTACAACATTGTGCTGGTTCTGTTCACCACTTTACATCAGTTCATGTACTGTCTTCCTGGGTTTTTCTGAGATTGTCCTGCTTGTCCTTTCTTACAGCACAATAATATTCCATTGCAATCATATGCCGTGGCTTATTTAGCCATTCCCCAAGTGATGGGCATCTCCTTGATTTCCAATTCTTAGCCACCACAGAAAGAGCTGCTATAAATATGTTTGTCATCATTTCTTTTAAGAAATACAGAGAAATGAATATTTATCTGAGCCATTCCAAGAGAAGGATTTTCACATCCTATCACTGTGTTCTAGCGACAAAAACACTGTATTCTGTGTTAAAAGATTTAGGTTCCAGGGCTATCTCTACCACTAATTTGCTGTCAGATTGTGGGCAAGTCAGTCACTTAACCTCCTTGAATAGTTTCCTAATATGTAGAGGAGAAGTAGCAATCCTCCCTAGCTTGCCTTCCAGGATTGTGAGGAGCAAATGAGCTTATCTGTCCTACTGGTCAGAATGCAGGCTCATCTTTTCACCTCTTGTTAGTCTGAAAGCTGAGGATCCTATGAAAGCTCTGAGTAGCTTAGTGTTCTAGTGGCCTAGGAATGTTCTCTCAGTAAGAACATGACAGCAAAAGGGACAAAGATGAGAACAGTGATAAAAGAAAAGAATAAAATGCCTTTATTTAAATGAAAAGAAAGAGTACCCCAAAACTTACACAACTGATAATTTTGTGCAATTATTTTCAATAAGCTTTTTTTATCCTTGGGGGGTTTTTTGCATCACCAAAATCCAACCCCCAGTACCCCTTTCGTTCCCCTCCCAGGTAGCCATTCCATAAAACAAGAAGAAGAGAAAGAAAGCAGCAAAATTGACCAGCCCATAAAGTCTGAAAATATGTGAAATGGACCATGCTCACAGCACCCCACCCCCACCATCTGCAAAGTGGTGGGGGCTGGGGGTGGGTGTCTTCTCATAACCCACCATTGGAGCCTGGCTTGTGTCTGTAGTTTTGCAAAGAGAACACAATTTTTGTGCTTTTAATTTTTTGTGGTTGTTCTTTCTGTTTATATTGTTGGAGTCACTTTGTCTGTTGTTTCCTTGGCTCTGCTTGCTTCCTCTTGCATCAGTTGATCTAAATCTTTTCCTGTTTCCCTGTTTTCATCATATCCATTGTTTCTTAAAGCACAGAATCCTTCCATTACATTCAGGTGATCACAGTTTGTTTAGCCTTTCCCCAATCCATGGGCATCTACTTTGGACAACTCTTTTTCCAGAGTCTACCTGCATTTTCTTCTTCCTTTCAAAGAGATCTCATTTAGAGGTTCACCCTATGCTTGGTCCAATACACCCTGTGAAAGCATTTAAAAACTGTAGAATATTATATAAATTATTGTGATTATTATTATCCAAGATGATCATCAGAAAGAAAATCCAAAGAGAAAGCATCCATCTTCTAGACCAATTAGGAGCAGGGGTGAAATACCTACCATGGGCCAGGCACTGCGCTAAGTACTTTATGAATATTTTCTTTCATTTGATCCTCACAACAGCCCTAGAAGGAAGGTGCTATGACGATTCTCATTTTACAGTCCAGGAAACTGAGTCAGGTAGCAGTGGGTGAAGTGTCTTGCCCAGAGTCACACAGCTAGTAAGAGTCTTCCTGACTCCAGGTTCTTCACTCCATCCATGGTGCCAACTAGTTGCCTCTTGGGGAAGAGGAAGATGACCTGGTGTCTAAGATATTCATCAGCCACTCACTCTTTCATAGGACAAGCGTAGACCTCAAAATAGCCTGGAGAACTCAACCAACAAACTGTACCAGAATGGGACTGTGATCACAGGCTAGTTTTGTCTGTAATCACTTGGACATAACACTGAACAGTGTTTAAAAAGATGTTGCCATCCCAAATGCTTATAACCTCAAAGCTACACAGAACAAAATTCTTCCAAATTACAGAGACCTAGCAGAAGAGACCAAAGCCCGGTTACGTCCTTCCCATCCTCCTGTCTACTCCAGGAATCATCCCAGGATGCCTACAGAGGGAGGAAGAGGTCACACCCCAATTTTTATTCAGTTACCAAAAGCAGGGGTTTTATCCTGTGTGCGACAGTCCAAAGAACATTATATGTAAAGGAATAACAGAAGAGGGGCCAGTTGTCCCAGGACCATTCTGTACAACTTCCCCTGGACAAGACAAGAAAGGGGCTTTCCAATAATCATGATGGAAGAGATTAAAACCACACGGACAGAGGATAAGGTCCTGTGCACCAGAATGAAGCCCAAAGTGTGCACAAAGTAAATACCGCGTAACTGGAGGAGAGGAAAGGAGAGCACTAGAAACCAAGGGGATGAGGAAGGACCCGGAGGAGAAGACAGCAGGGAAGCTGAGCCTTGGGAAGAGGGAGAGATTCCAAGAGAAAGTTGTGAGGAGAGAGAATATCGAGGCGGGTATGCAGTGCGGGGCGCAGAGAGCCGGGCCTGGAGTCAGGCAGACCCGAGTGCAAATCTGGCCTCAGACACTCACTAGCTGCACAACCCCAGGCAAGTCACTGAACTGCTGTCTGCCTCAGCTTCCTCATCTGTAAAGTGGGGAGCATAAAATGAGATAATAATTGTAAACCGCCCGGCACGCGGTCAGCGCTGTACGAATGCGATAGTTACCGTCCTTGTAGCTCAGGTGTTCAGGTCAAGTCCGACTCTCCATCTCCCCATCTGGCAAAAACACTGGAGCAATTTGTCTTTTCCTTCTCCAGTTCATTTTACAGATGAGGAAACTGAGGCAGGCAGGGTGGAGTGACTTGCCCAAGGTCACCTAGCGAGTAAGTGTCTGAGGCTGGATTTGAACTCAGGAAGAGGAGTCTTCTGACTTCAGGCCCAGGGCTCTGTGAACTATGGCGCCCTCTAGCTGCCATATCATATAATATAATATGATATAAACACAGACATGACATGACACAACCATAAACATAACATGAACATAACATGACATAACCACATACATGACACAACACAACATAACAACATAACAGAACATAGTACAGCACAGTATAGCACGGTATAGCATAGCGCTGTGTTGTATTGTGCTTTATTATGTTCTGTTCTATTCTATTCTATATAACACATCGGGGTTACCTTTATCATTAGCTATTTTTCCAGGCATGCAGGACAGCCCGCCCCCCATACAAAGGTGTGGAGGAGGGAGATGTCACATGTAACAGGGAGAATAACTAGCAAGCCTGTTTGGCCAGAGTGGAAAGTCAAAGAACGATGTGAAATCAGTCTGGAAGGAGAGGCTGGGCCCTGATGGAACAGGCTTTGAGCACCAGCATGGTTCAGTGACCTGCCTGTGATCACGCTATCATTATGTCAGAAGGACTTGACCCCGTATCTCCCTATCTCTGAGACCCGGCTTCTCTGCACAATATCTCACGGCTCTTCCTGATCATGCGCTTTCGAAAACCCATCAAAATTCTCAAAAACAGGACTTAATAAACTCGGTGCTTTTTTTTCTTACTCAGATATTAAATTTTCTCTCTGTCCAAGCATCCTGGTTTACCAGTTGTGGTTTCTACAACAATCTGATTGCCCATCTTGATTAATCTGACAGCTTAAAGTAATCCTGACAGACTCCCCCCTCCTTGTGATAAATGGGTCATATTTTTGGTAACGCTTCATCCTGGCTCCTTTTAATCACTTCACAGCCTTGCCAAGAAAAGAGACAGACCCGTACCAGGACAGCCGGCAAATGGTGGCTCTTTGCAGTCAGAGAAGAGAGAAATATTGCAGGAGCTAAATGGGTACGTTTGCCACGGTGCTGAATGGCTGGTCAAGAGACAGGAGAGTAAATTAAAAAACGTGGTGAAGTCGCTCGCCAGAATGAGAATGCTGCTTGTGCTTAAGAGACTGGACCAACAGGAGCAGAATTCCAATCGGCTCACTAATTACACATTGTCAAACGCTCTAATCCTGTCCACATCCATTTTATGAATTGATTGACAAGGAATCATGGTTTGGGGCGGCTTTTAGATGCCATTTGATATTGATGCCTTCTATAAAAAGCTCTCCAAGTGGACACCTGAAATCCCGTAATGAATGCTTCAGAAATTGCCAGCTGAGAAACATAATGGGATGACCATCACCTTGAGTACTTTGAGGCAAATAGTAACTGTCAACTCGTGATGGCTGTTTGACCTCTTACCATTGGTGGCAGAAATCCACTTGAAAGGGCCCCTCTCTGCAGCTCTGTTACAGGTAATAAGCCGTGACAGTGGAAATCATCCACCTGAATGTCGTGTGGCCAGAAAGCCAGAGGTAGTTAATGACCTAGAAATAAGTTACACGAATGGGGAGGAAAGAATCAGGTGGAGGCAGATGCTTGTCACCTCGTTGTGATGTAACGTTGCACTCGCTGTCCACCTTTTTCACTTGGTCATAGACTGAGACCTGGAAAGGACCATGAAAGCCAGTAAGCCCCACCTCTTCATTTTACAGTTGAAGAAACTGAGGCACAGAAAAGTTAAGTGATTTGCCATAGTGCCTCAAGCAGGATTGGAACTCTGGTCTTCCTGAGTCCAAGTCCAGTACACCAGCCACCGTGTTGCACAGACCTGTTTAAGAAGTGGCCTAGAACTGCAATCAGTCTTGACAGTTGGGGGTAAAGGGTGCGGCATTTGCTAAGCTGATTTCTACACTTGAGGGATTTATGATTGGGAGGAGAGGCTATCGGAAATGCTGCTGCCCAAAATCTGTGACTCTGACTCAGTGCAACCAGGAGATGGGGCTCTCCAAATGTAGTGAGGCTGGTCCACTGAACATGGATAGGCAGCCCACCACTGACTGAATTGGAAGCTTTTCCAGCCTGGTAAGAACCACTCTGGCCGGAGTTTAGGCTCCACAGCATTGGCCTGAGAACCCAGGCTCACCTCCATGCCTTGCTAAGGCTCTGGGGGAAGGGGATGTGAGTGGAGAGGCTGCAGGAACATCCAGAAAATCAGGACAAGGTTGACACAAACAGTCTGCAATGGGAGAATCTAAAACGATATGGAAAAGCTGGCTTTACTTCATAAATCAAAAATAAAATTTAAAAAAAGCCACCCACCCAAAAGAGCTGTTCACATCTTACCCCCAACACACACACACACACACACACACACACACACACACACACACACAACTCCAGAGCCTACATTCAGCTTCCAGAGGCAGCAAGCAGCTGTTTCCCAGCTTCAGATCAAGAGTTGTGGAAAGGACCTACCATCTGATGATGAATTGGAGGATGACGTTAGTGAAAAGACCGTCTTAGTCTGGGCATGAAAGAACCTTGCCTGCCTCTCAGACTGGGAGAAGCCAGAGATCATGGATCTAACAGACACAGAACATCAGAAAAGATGTTTGGTACCCATAAGACTGGAGGTTACAACGCTTTGGAAGCCTGTCCTAACTTTTAGCTGGGGGTACATTAGGTGGAGCTTTGGGCCTGAACTCGGGAAGATCTGAGTTCAAATGCTGCCTCAGACTCTCTTGAGCTGTGTGACCCTGGACAAGTCACTCAACCTCTGTCCGTCTCAGCTTCCTTAGCTATAAAATGCGGATAATAACAGCACCTATTCCCCAGGGTTATTGTGAGGATCATATTTATAAAGGGTTCTGCACAGTGCTTGGCACATAGTAGGAACTTAATAAATGCTTCTTCTCTTCCCTTCTCCCTTCAGCAAGAATCAGCTTAGTGTTTTATCACCCAGTATGAAGAAATCCTGAATGCGTCCGAAGGTTGCCAAAATTACAGAGTCCTTTAATTAAACCTACCTGCCAGGCAGGGCTAGCTGTGACCCTGACAATGACACTAGGATTTTAGCTGGAGGGAGGGAGTAATTTAGTCTCTGAATTCATCTGCTAATAGATCCTCCTTTCAATTGTTCCTATGTCTGAAAGCCAAATCTCCTGAGCCACAACGAAGACAGGGCTGCTAGACCATTGCCCTAGGGCTCTAAAATTTAGAGGGGGCTGGCAGCACTTACTATCCTTCGGTAGTGTAGAAACAATGGAGCTTATTCCTTAGCAAGGATAGTTAGTTAAAATGGGAAGCTACCAGGTAGCTTTCTCCAGCATCCTCCTACCATAGGTCTCTAAATCTATGATCTTTGTGGCTATGATGAAGCTTTAAAAAAAAAAGGCATATTCCTCTTCTTACCCAGAATTCCCTCTGAAAATCACTTCAAAACCACTAGGAATTTATTTGTAACTAAGGCTGTGAAATGCAGTCTATAATACCTCCGAGCTACCCCAACATCATTTCCAACCCCCAAGATATATCACCGCAGAGATTTCATTGTGCTCACCTATTTGGTGTTTCTAAAATTTCAATTTTAATCAATTGTGTTCAACAGAAAATAATGTTTCACAGGAAATGCCCTCGAAGTAATTGCACTCTGCTGATAGAAACAACTGCACACGTGTATTAGACACAAATGTGTACAAAAAACATAGAAAGGAATTTTCTGAGAGAGAGGCTCGTGAAGCTGGAGAATGAAGAAAAGCTCTATTTAGCAGATGGCTCTGTTTGATGAAAATGAGGGATTCTAAGAGGCAGAGATGAAGAGAAAGGGCACAGTCTGTGCAAAAGCACAGCGATGGGAGATGAACCCTTGTATGAAAGAGGTGTGAGAAGGCCAGGAGAAGGCATGATGCGGAATTATGTGTGTGAAGTCTGGAAAGGTACATCTTTATAAGTAATTACACACACCGAGGTCTCCTCTTCCTCTGCACAACTAATAATGATACTCATGTTCCAAGTGCCAACATCTTGTACCATGTCATTTCCTCCCTCTGTGCACTTTCCCTTCTCTGAATCCCCTCCCTTCTCTCATTCATAGAAGCCAAGATTTTAGTAACAGATTCAGCAAAGGCAAATTTCAGCTCTTGAGATGATGACACTGTAACCCACCCTGAATTTATTGATCAAGCTCGCGCACAGTGCCACCTGCCAACCCTAACAGGCAGCCGGGGTCGCAGAGAACATCAATAATGCAACAGATGGAGAGACCAAATAGTGGCAGCTCCAGGAAGGCCAGACCCCACGGTATGACAGGCAAAGAGTTAGAGATCCCCAAACCACATGGGGAAAAATCCTTGTCATTATTACATGACACTTCTTATGTCCTGAGCACTCCCAACCACAACTAGTCCATTTGGCATCTGGGAGGAGGGACACATCAGATAGACCTTCCAATTCAGTTCGATTCAGTTGAGCAGAGGGCAGGGAAGAAACACCCTGGGACACCTCCAGGGCTCGGGACATAGACCTGAGGCCCCTCTAAGGCTGCTGGGGAGGACATGGCCAGATGTGAGGTACAGCCCCTTGGAGGTGAGGAAGGAGAGAGAAAGGCTTCCATTCATCTGTTCGCTTCCTCTTCAAGACTCCAGCGAATGGTAATCCATCAATAGGGGCCATGTGTGCCTCCAGTCTACGCTACTCTAATCTGTGTCAGTAAGTCACTCAGAATATTGGGGGTCTTTTTGGAAAAGGGGGCAGGGGAACCAGTTTTAGACAGTCTATAAACATTAACTTAGCTGTGGGACACTTCCTACTTTCACTAACCACCATCCCAAGTTAGGACTCATAGGCCCCTAGAAGAACATCAACTCCATCAACCAGCCAAACAGTTGAAGTAAAGAGAAAAAATACTCCAAGTCAGTTGGGATTTGGAGTCCAGGGACCTGGATTCAAATCCTTCCCCTGTCACTTACTACTTGTGTGTCCTTGGGTGAGTTACTAAACTTCTTTCTAGCTTTAATTCTATAATCCTGTGATCTAATAATTGAATTTGACATGATGTAGGGGAATGGATTTTTAATTAATTTTAATTAAAAGTATATAACGAAAACAACACAGACTATCTTTTTAGGATTCATAGAAAAACCAGAAGCACCACAGCTTAACTAAGTATTCATTTCTTCTTATTTGAAGTAAATTTTAATTTTTCAAATAAAAATATGCCTTCTTTCCCTCCCACCTTCCCCTATTCCCATTGAAAAAGCCAAAAAGAAAAGTCCCTGTTACAAACAACACAATGCAACACAATTTTTTGTTTTTTACTAATTTACTAAATTTACTAAATGCCTTCTATGTGCTGGGCACTGCTCTAGTATCTTTGCCAAGAAAACCCCAAATCGGGGGGTGGGGTGGAGGAAGAGTCAGACACGACTCAAAACAACTGAACAACCAAAAAAATGTGCCAGACGCAGTGCTAGGCACTGGGAATACAGGTAAGAAAAATAGACAGTCACTGACTTCTACCGGGGGAAGAGGGCAAGAAGGGACCTTCCTCCTCTTCCCCCAAAGCAAAGCAAAACAAACCCCTGACCAAAAACATGCCTCAATCTGCACAGTGAGTCCATGACCTCTCGGTCAGGAGATGGTCGCCTGCTTCACCATGAATCCTCTGAAATTGTGGTTGTTCATTGATCCATGTTCCTAAAACTTCCAAAATTGTTTGCCTTTTAATATTGTTATCACTATATAGCTTGCTGTCCTGGTCCTGCTTGCTTCTCACTGCATCAGTTCATACAAATCTTCTCAGGTTACTCTGAAACCATCCCCTTCATCACTTCTTACGGAATGACAACATTCCATCACCTTTATACACCGTAACTCATTTAGCCATTTCCCAACCAATGGGCAGCCCCTCAGGTTCCAATTTTTTGCAACCACTAAAAGAGCCACCATAAGTATCTTTACGCATTGGGTCCTTTTCCTCTTTTTAAAAATCTCTTTCGGATATAGAGGTGCCCGGCAATATCAACGTCTAACAGTGGAATTGTTGGGTCAAAGGCCTTTGCACATGTGCACATGCACAGGGTAATAGCTTTTTGGAAAAGGTGCAAATTGCTTACCAGAATGGCAGAATAGTGCCTCCTTTCCCATTACCCCTCCAGGATTATTTGTTTTCTTTTTTTGTCAACTTCACCAATCTGGTGGGTACAAGGTCAAACTCAGAGTTGTTTTAATTTGTATTTCTCTAATGATCAGTAATTTAGAGCATTTTTCGTGTGTCTTGAATATATCCTTTGATCGTTTAGCAAGGAAATTCCTTTTATTCCTATAAATTTAAATATTTCACATATACACATATAATATATATGTTTATGTGTATTATGTCACCCTTTATGTCTATGTCATGTACCCATTTGGAGCCTCTGGCGGTGTACGGTATGAGATGCTGGTCTATACTTAGTTTCTGCCAGACTGTTTTCCAGTTTTCCCAATAGTTTTTGTTGAGTAACGAGTTCTTACCCCAATATCTGGTATCTTTGAGGTTATCAAACACTAAGACACAACAACCACAACAGCCCAAGCCGTGTACCTAATCCATTACATCGGTCAGCCTCTTGATTTCTTAACCTGGTTGTTTTGATGATTATTGCTTCATAATACACTTTAAGATCTGGTTCTGCTGGGTGTCCCTTCCTGCTAGGTGTTCAATATTTATTTTTATAGTTCAAAAAAAAGTCAAGGACTATAAGACCATAGCTATAGGCTGACCTGATTGGAGACAAGCCTAGCATCTACGAGAAAATAAAAAATACTTGAGTTCTTCAGTGCTACGTGGTTCTCCCAAGATCTCACACATAACTTACCCATTTATCTGTCCAAAAATAAGCCTGTTGACTGAGAAGGAATATTCTCTGGGAAAATTCCAGAGTGTGCCCATGAATATGATGAGCCAGAACTTGAAACCTCTCTTGTTCATTTTAGTCCATTATTTCTTAAATGTGCACCTGCCCCCAATTCTACCTCAGAAAATCACAGTTGGTGAAGCTTCCTTTTTATGCCAAAAGAGTTGTGGGTTTTTCCTTTGTTTTTTTCCTCTATAGAATTTTTTTAAATATGTTTCTTTGATGCTTTTTTGCATTTCTTTAGCCTTTTGTATTTTAAGAAATTTATTTAACTTTAAAGTAATTACTATTTCTTGCATTGCCCCCTTCCCTCATTGAAGAAGAAGAAGAAGAAGAAGAAGAAGAAGAAGAAGAAGAAGAAGAAGAAGAAGAAAATGCTCATAACAAAGTTTCCCGAGTGCAGAAAAACCAATTTCCCCATTGGCCACATCCACAAATGTGTATCTTAGTCTACATTTTCAGTCTCTCGCCTCACAGGTGCTTCATCTCAACCCTCTGGCCTCATGGTCAATCCTTGCGTTGATCAGACTTCTGAAGTTTTTCAGAGTTGTTTTTCACTTATAAAACCATTGCCTAAATTGTTTTCTTGGTTCTGCTCATTCTCGATTCTTCTCACCCTGCATCAGTTCATATGGATATTTACAATTTCCTCCGAAACCGTCCACTTCATCATTTCTTCCGGCACCATGATATTCCATTACGTTCATCTCCCATAATTTGCTTAGCCATTTCCCACTTAGGTTTTGAGCTACCATGAAAAGAGCTTCTATAAATATTTTTCATATGTGGGTTCTTTTACCTTTCTTTGATCTCTTTGGGAGTCTAGGATGCCTTTTATTTGTAATCCCAAAGTAATTTCTGCATATAGCTTTCTCCTTCAATCCTGAATTTTGGAATTCTTTGTCATTTTCCTTTTTTGTCAACTTCATCAACCTGAGGAGTACGAGGTCAAACTCAAGACCTTAGAAGAAGTGAAACTTGACTGCACATGCTTAACCTATACCGAACTGCTTGTCTTCTCAAGGGGGGGCGGGGGAAGGGAGAGAATTTGGAACTCAAAGTTTTAAAAATAGATGTTAAAAATGGCTTTTACATGTAACTGGGGACAAATAAAATACTAAATAAAAGCTTAAAAAAAGAAGTAAAAGAAATAAACAAAAGCTAGAACGACCATAATAAACAGGGTATAAAATATATTGCCCTGTAGTGCCCCACCTCTTGTGCTCTTCATTACTGGCCGTCATGATAACTTAGAGTTCAGCTGCCTTAAATGGGTCTTTAAGACCTGAGGCTACGCAGGTTAGGGGAGAATATGCCTTTATGTGGCCCCCTACTATGGGACAGCTAAGTGGCACAGTGGATAGACTACTGGGCCTAGAGTCAGGAGGACCTGAGTTCAAATCTAGCCTCAGACAGCTACTAACTCTGTGACCTGGGCAAGTCATTAACCTTGTTTGCCTCAGTTTCCTCATCTGTAAAATGAGCTGAGGAAGGGAATGGCAAACCACTCCGGTATCTCTGCCAAGGAAACCCCAAATGGGGTCACCAAGAGTCAGATATCACCCTTACAGGCAGAATTCAAACCCACGTTCCTTCTGCGCTAGCGACCTTTCTGCCCTCCTGGACTGCTCCCTGCTCTCGCTTCCTGTCCCTGTGCTGTGATTGGGTTCATGGACTCCAGGGCCAAAAGGGGGCCTGAAAGCGGCAAGCACGGGCGCCATTTGTAAAGGGGGAGGCAGACAGGGCCTTGAGAGGCAAAGGCTTCCATCTTGGGCCTTGGAAGGCCCTAGAAGAGTAGATACACCAACCCGCCAGCAGATGTCGCTGCGTGGTCCTAAATGAGCAGGGTCTGCATTACGCAATCCTCCATTCCCAGAACCCAGAAGGGAAAACCCCCAACCCCCCTTCGTCCCACTTTCCCATCAGGGGCCCCACCATCTGCTAACAGACGGCCCAGAGGCGGCCCTCCTCCCACCAAGGGACCAAGGGCAGGTGGAGCAATCCTGCTGGAGACCGGCACCCCGGGCTCAACACCGGAAAGCCCGGCTGCTTCTCCCCTCTACCCACGCCTGGTTTGGAAAGCACAAAAAAACCTCCTTTTAAAAACTACGACCACGCTTGATTCTGCATCGCAGGCCAGTGTAAAGCTCGGCCCTCCGGGGCTGCCGCAATCAGCCCAAGAAGAATGCATTTTTAACTGTGGCAGAGAGTTTGAATCCAACGCTCAAAGGTAGAAACTTCCTGAGTGAGCCCTTCGTCAAGGGCAAAGAAACGGCCTGGCAGTGGACAGGGCCGGGCCCTGGTCACACGGGGCAACTTGAGCAGTAGTCAAGGCTCTGTTTAACACATTCCTCTTGTGTTTTTTCATTTCACAGAATTACGGGTTTGCAGAAACTCAGAGTTTCAAAGAACCTGAGAGGCCGTCCAGTCCAATCCACACCAGGCCAAGAATCCGGCCAGTTTCTGATATCTCCAGGCAGAGGTCGTCCAAGTTCGGCTTGAATACCTCCAGAGAGAAGAAACCCATCATGTCCCAAGGCTGCCCGCTGTACTTTGGAGACACTCCAAGTGTCCTCCACATTCTAAGACTGGTGTTATTATTAAGAAGAGAAATCTACTGGGTTTTAATCTCCTCCCTGAAAAAAATGGGGAGGGAGGGAAGGAGAGAGGAAGGGGGTTCAGTTTGAGACATGTCCATGTGCACCTTTGAGAAGCATCCTTCCCATGATTCAAAGGCACCAAGTCTTCCTTTTCTCTCCATCTTGGCAGGGTTCAGTGGGTTTGGGGATGCCCCCATGGGGGAAACTTGCTGCCAAGCCCTTCCCTCACAGGTGGGAAATACAGAAAGATCAAAACTCTGCCTTCTCCTAAACATGGGAATCCCCCGCTGGGTGTTTGTAGGAGCAAACATTCCAGTACCCACCAGCAAGCAAACCACAGCACTTTATAATTTTTCTCACTATCCATCAAGTGAAATCAATTTTAAAAAATTAAGTGCCTACTCTGTGCCAGGCACTATGCTAAGCATTAGATACAAAAAGGGCAAAAACACAGTCCCTGTCCTTGAGGAGCTTACCGTGTAACAAAGGAACGCACAATGTATATACACAGTAAATGGAAAGTGATCCAAGAGGGAAGACACCAGAAACTGGGGAAACCACCCCGTGATGCAGTGGATAGAGCCGGCGCTGGGCCTGGATTGTGGAAGGCTCAAATCTGACCTGGGACACTGACTAGCTGTGTGACCCTGACTATGTCATTTCCCCTGTTTGCCTCGGTTTCCTCATCTGTAAAATAATGCTGGCACCTGCCTCCCCGGGTCATTGTGAGAATTGAATGAGATAATATTCGTAAAGTACTTAACACAGTGTCTGGCATAGAGTAAGTCCTTAACAGAAGCTTATTCCCTTCCTCCCTCTTGGCAAAAGATGGCATTTGAATTGTATTTTGGTAGAAGCCAGGGATGCTAAGAGGGAGAGGTGAAAAGAGACAGCCTTCTAAGCATGGAGATAACCTATTGTATAGCAAATAAATGAATAAATAAACAAATGAAAGCAAAGAGATGGAAGATGAAGTGTCACATTTGAAAGGTTTTTCTTGGCAGATTGGCGTGTCATTGGGGTAGAGGAGAGGGGTCATGTTCTAAAAAGGGATACTTTTTTGGAGTGAAATTTTTTATATTTTGTAATTATTTTATGTTTTTGCCAATTATATGAAAAACAATTTTCAACATTTGTTTAGAAAATTTTGAATTCCAAATTCCCTCCCCAGCCCTTGAGAAGTTGAGCAATTTGAAATTGGTTATACATGTGAAGTCATGCAAAACATATTTCAGGGCAGCGCTTTTTGAATGAACGTCCTACCAACTAAATAAAGCCTCACAAAATAGAAAGCAATTATTCCCAGAACCGTACACTTCTTTAAAGAATCTTGACCTAATAAAGTTGACCCAACTCACTCATGTAGTATGGATGCTTAAAAACTTAACCTACAGGTTGTAAGCCCAGGCATGACCCCTCCCCCTTCTTTTCCAGGTCAGTAGGTCAGTGTAATACTCCCATCACTTACCTCCCTATGACAGGGGAAGGGCGCCATCTTTGGAGGCTGCCATGGATCCATTACCCTGGGCTAGGTGGAATGAGGCCCCACTGTTGGCTGAATGGCATTTTCCTTTGGGTTCAGAGGAGATGCTTCAGCTGCTCTAGCTGACTGTGCCCTCCCACCCACCTAAGGAGGGTCCAAGCCCCAGCCATGTTGGTACCAGCTCGCTGGAGGTTTCTCCATGCTCTCGGTAGCGCAGAGAGCCTATCAATCAGACAGCAGCTTGCCACCAATGGTATCTTGCTCTAACCCCCCTTTTTGTATTTTTAGCTGGAATGTGTGACAGGTGAATACCGTTCTTTTTTCAAACTCTGGCTTCCTTTTTTGCCTTTTATTGAGGCTTTTGTGTGAGCTTCATGCTGACAAAGGGGATTCGAGGTAGGAAGATCCACATTCCCCCTTAGTCGTGTATGGTGGGGCTGCCAGGGCTGTGATGGCAGGCCTCAGACAACCTGAGCAGCTGAGCTTTGCCCCTTCAGCTAAGAAGGTTCGAGATGTCACATGGTGGCTAGCCTTTTGTCTGTCCCAAAGGGAAGGGGAGAAATGGAACTTCCATAGTACCAAGCCAAAAAGATGCATGGCCGATTCATTTTAATGACTAACCTTGTGCCTCTGAAGAGATAAATGGGAATGATGCTTGTGGCATATGGCTTACTCTGGCCAATGGGGTCTCTTGGACAGTTAGTCTGCCAATAAGCATCTACTTAGTACCTCCTCGGTGCCAGGCACTGTGCTAAGAGATGGACATACAGAGAAAGGCCAAAGCCAGGCCCTGCCCTCAGGGAGCTCCTGATCTAATGAGGGCTGCCCACTTGGGGAGACATTCAGTGGAGTCCAGGTGTGGGTGAAGGGAAAACGGCTTTGTTCTAAAAAGCCTAAGACAGCAATAATTTGTTTAATGGCTAAAAAGGTGTGTGTAACTATAGCTGCAGAACACCGTGCATACTGTTGGGTTTAATTGACGGTTAGGCTCGTTTTACTGATCGGCCTTTCTTCTTTGTTTTTGTCTCAAGATGGCTGAAGGGGCAGGGGGAGGAGGCTATGATTCTAAATGGAGGTGATTCAAAAGCAAGAGGGCAATTATCATTTTTAAAAGCACAAAAGTATTTTCAAAAGTCCATAGAGAAAAGGAATAGGAGATGGGAAAGGGAGGAAAAGAGAGAGGGAATGAAAGGGAGGCAAGAGAGGAAAGGGGGAAAGAGAGGAGAGGAAAGGGGGAAAGAGGCAACAAGAGAGGGAACGAGAGAAAGGGAGGCAAGAGAGGAGAGGGGAAAAAAGAGGAGAGGAGAGCGGGAAAGAGGGAATGAGAGAGGGGGAATGAGAGGGAAGGAGAGGGGGAGATAGAAGGGAAAGGGAAGGAGAGGGGGAAGGGGAGGAGAGGGGCAGCAGATGGGCAGAAAGAAGCCTTCTGGGGCCAGCAGCCTGGTGGAAGGAAATCTGCTCCTCAGGTCACTGCAGGGCTAGGCTCTTTATGCCTGTCTACACTTACTCTCCCTAATGGAGCAATTAAGTTCAACTGAGCTCATCTTATTACTGCCCCCAGCCCCAATTACCCCCAAGCCTTTGGCCCAAGAAGCTCCTGAGCTTCCCTCCAGGGAAACAGGGCTGGGCTCAGCTGGAGCTACCAGCTCAATTAAAGAAAGAAATTAGAGAAAGCCATGAAAGGGGGTGGGGGTGGAGAAGTTTGTTTTGTTCTTGAAAGGTTTTTTTCCCCCAAAATCTGGAAAGTGGGAGGGTGAAGAAGACTAAGTAGCTGCTATTTATACAGGGCTATAAATAAGGTTCGTAAAGCCGTTTACATACATTATCTCACTTAATTCTCACCACAGCCCTGTGAAGTGGCTGCCATTCTGGTCCTCATTTTACAAATGAAGAAACCGAGGCACAGAGGGGTTAAGCGATCCACCTGGGGTCACTCAGGTAGTGTCAGAGGTGAGATCTGAACATTCGTCTGCAGTCCGACACTACTCATTACCCTAAACTGCCTTCATGTGGGTAAAAAAGATCACAGAAATTATGAAAATGCTGGAAAAAAGAAATTTAAATTAAACAATAGAAACCAATATGAGCTGAGGTGGCAGAGAGGCACAGCAAGGTGACAGGCGTGGAAGGGGGCTAGCAGAAGCAGTGGCTGTGGGGACCTTGGCTTCAGTAACTTACTACGCCGGTGACCTTCAGGAAGTCACAAAAATCCTATAGAGCCCAGCCTGCCCAAATAGAAAAAGAAGGGGCTAGATTCCATGGCCACTAAATGCCAGCCCCACCCCGTCCGGGGGTAAAGAATTTCTACTTTTCCCCCTCCATCAATGACACAAAGGAACTTAATTATCCAGATGTTGTTGCAGTTCCGTCTTTTCAATTGTATCTGACTCTGACCAATTTGAGGTTTTCTTGGCAAAGATATTGGAATTTGTCATTTCCTTCTCCAGCTCATCTTACAAATGAGTAAACTGAGGCAAACAGCGTTAGGTGACTTCCCAGAGTGAATGCAAATGAATCTGTGCCAAGCACAGAGTCTCAATCACCCCACAAGTCATTATTAAGCACCCAGTACATGGTACAACACCTGTGCTAGGTACAGGTTTTCAAAGACAAAGCCAAAACAGTCCCAGCCCTCCAGGAGCTTGGTTAATAATTGTCTGCTAATTCAATTAAGTCCTGACACTTTCCCTTCACCCTTGCCCCCATCTTCACAACTGCCTCTTGCAGCAAGTATGAGCCAAGCCGGCTGCATCTGCCCCTTTGGGGGGCACCTGCCTGGGAATAACTTTGACCCAATGCCATTGGCTCGTGCCCCACCGGCTGTGGCCCCACAAGTGGGGGCCAGTGACTCCCGAAAGTCTCAGTTTCACTACAGCTATTTAATATCAGCTAGCTTTTACAAAGGACTATTTACTTCCAAGGGTAAGAGGAATGAAAGGACCAGCATTTCCCCCACTGTCTCAGGGGAACATTCTTCCCTATCCCACTTTGGCCTCTAGGGAGAGGGGGCTAACACTTAACCCAGTCCCTCCATAACATGGTTCCTGCCAAGTTCACATGGGTTGGAATTCCAGATTTTCCAAGCTGTGGCATTTCTGCTTGCCTGATGAGGCCCCAGCTCAGCCACTACAGGGTTATGACCCAAAGGTCACTCCTGACAGTGGTCCCTTGCTCTTCTGGTCACCAACACCCAACTGTAGTAAGACCTGAACTCCAGGAAGCCCAGCTTCACCCTCCTGGTGCTTCAAATCTCCCAAGAACAGAGGCTCTAATCCATTCCCCTACTATAGGAAAGATCTAACATGGGGACCAAGGCCTGAGAAGGTCCCAGGGCCTCTCGCCTCACAGTATTGTTTCTGAAGGAAGTCAACCAAAGACAAGATGCTCCCTCTAATTCTGTCTATACAGAAGCCAGTGGCTTCTCCTGACCAGATCCGGGGTGTCTGTGCATTCTCAAGTTTCTCCAAGACTCTTCCCATCATCAGGGCCCTCCTGGAAGCCCTTTCCTCCTCCTCCTCATCTGTGCCCTCTGCATATGATCCAGTAACATTATCTATCAACAACTCATCAGCAAAGGTCTTTCCCTTTGGAGCCTGCCCCCTAAGTCACAGAGTCTGTACTCTACCCCGCTCTGCTGCTGTCTTCCCTCTGGATATGAGCTCCTACAATGCTGTTGCTTAGAGACCACTAGATCCTAAACATTCCCAGCCTGTTCACAACCACTCTGAGGTTGGGAATAACAAAATCAAAGCTAAAAAAAACAGTTTGGGGGACAAAGTTAAAAGGGACCTTCCACCTCAGTAAGAGACTGGGCAGGGTGGTATTGTAGAAACAGCACTGGATCAGGAGTCAGATGACATGGGTTGGAATCCCAGCTCTTCCGAGATATGTGCAACCTTACTCAAGTCATGGGCTTCAGTTTCCTTATCTGTAAAATAAGGTTATTAGACAAGATGACCCCGAGCTCCCCTATGTTTCTAAATCCATGAACTTTTCTAGCTTCTCTGATAAAATAGTTGCTAAGCTGATCAAACATAAATGCTTACAGCCTGTGTCTCCCACTGTCCCCAACAACTGCAGTGTCTTGTCCCTTTCCCACTCCCCTCCAGATAAAAAGAACAGACGAGAATACCTGTCCCACAGCTGCCCTGGGAAGGAAGAATACTGGACAGAGATAGCTAATGCTTTCCACACTCCCCTTATAGGAGTCCCAGACCATGGCCCTAAGGGTCAGGGGCCTGCCTGAAGGGTCCAGTTCTCCAGCTAGACAAGAGACCAAAACAGCAATCAGGGTATCTGTCTGACTACCTCAATTGTCTAGCATACCAGAGTAGAACAGGGCACACGAAGGGTCCCTCCAGTTAGCCACAGAGGGAGCCAGGTGCAGCCCCCCTGTATGAACTTCCCACGCTCTACTTAAACTCATTCTGTTTCCATCTTCTCCTCTGCTCAACGGAACAAGGACAGTGCTGTGAAGAATAATTACATTTATGGAGATCTTAGATGAAAGGCTTTTGAGCTTTTTGGAGTGGAGTTCACACCAGGATTAGTGGGACAGAAAGAAGCAAAACTCGTCCTAGGCCACCAAGGAGTCCTGTTTCTCTATAACATCATGGCCTTCAAGGCCCTCCTCCTCCTGCTTCATTACTGGTTTTGAGGTCAATCCGCATTGAAGAGAAGACCTAACCCAAGCTTTTGTCTCTAGCACATTCCCTCCTCCTTGTTCAGTCATAAAGCCAGGCCAGAGTATTGGGCCTCGGAACAGAGGTAAGGGGAGGGAGGAAGAGATGGATAGATGGGAAAAGAGAGAGTGATGATAGAGAAAGAGGATGGATGGATGGATGGATGGATGGATGGATGGATGGATGGGTAAGTGATTGATAGATATAGGTAGGAGAGAGAGAGAGAGAGAATTTCATATAACTTTTAACCAAAGCATTCCACCAGGGATTTCCCTTCCATCAAAGGATGGGACACTTAGAAGGACCACAAGTATCCTTGCCTATTGCCTGGATGTCCCTACATAACACTTGCTCTTTCGAGGTTCTCACAGACTCATGAGTATTCACCAAGAACCCAAAAAAGCAGTCTCGATTTGTATTTGTACAGAAGTTGCAGCTGTTCACTGAAGTGACTGTCTTTAAACAGCTGAATACAGAAGAGTGAGCCCCCAAATATTTCCAAAACAGTTTCTGTGATCATGGTAGCATAGAAAGGTGCAGCTTCCCAAAGTGACCTGCTATGAAAAAAAGTCTTCCCATGAATGTCTAAGTCCAAGGCACGTCACTTTACGGAGTCTGAATTTAGAAATAGTCGATCCTCCTGTCAACAAAAATGAAATATTGGCATAATTTCTAAATGACACTCTTACTCTAATAAAGTATATTTTAAAACACTTGACAAAATGATTAATATGAATCAGTAGTCTTCCTGGGGCTCTTTGTAGCCTCCATCCAAGTGTCCCAGAGGCCAGAGCAGCTTGAAGGCAGATTCTGGAATAGAAGGTACCATGATAGTCACTTTGGGAGCTGATCTGGGTTGACTTCCACCACACAAGCCTACATCACTTTCTTCTTAGAGGCAGGAACCAAGAAGGAATCCTCCAAATGGGGCATGGATAAGCCCCTCAATCACTCAATGAACAAACCAACCAGTCATATGCAGGGGAGGAGGGAATCTTCCTTTTCTAGTAGTTGTCAAAGAATCTATTCAGGCAGGGACTTTTCAAAATGGTGGCTGAGGTCCTTCCAACTCTTTGGTTCAGTGACTGAGCCTGACAAAGACTTTGTCTCCACCGTAAGCAATCACCAGAACACTCTGGTGCCAGTTATTTATGAAGCACCCACTATGTGCCAGGCACTGTATCAAGTGCTAAGGAGACAAAGAAAGTTAAAAACATAACGCCTGACCGCAAGTAGCTCACATTCTAATATATGAACATGTAAATACCTGGATCTATACACAATATAGATAAAATGGGTGGAAAGTAATCTCAAAAGGGAAGGCACTAGCAAATGGAAGGACTAGGAAAGGCCTCCTACAGAAGATAGAATTTGAGCTGAAAGGTTGGGAACTGGCATTTCTAAAGTACCTACTATGTGTTGGGCACTTTACAGATATTGTCTTATTCGATCCTCACAACCCTGGGAGGCAGGTGCTATTATTATCCCCGCACTTTACAGTTGAGGGAATTGAGGCAGAGGTTAAGAGATTTGCCCAGGATCATCATAGGGAGCATCTGGAACTCATTTCTTCCTGACTCTATATCCAGTGCTCTAACCATTGCACCTCCTGATTGCTTCTAGGCTGAACCTTGAAGGAAGCCATAGAAATAGGTAGGGGGAGAGGAAGAGCAGACAGGCACAGGAGAGCACAAGGACAAAGAGAGGGGAATGATAATGGGGCCAAGGGAAGTGGAACATAGATTTGGGAGGGAAGCCAAGTGTACAAAGACAAGAAAGCCAGGAAGGAGCCCAGTCATAAAGAATTTCAAACTGATTTTCGATTTGATCCTGGAGGTGGAAGGGAGCCACGGAATGTCCTAGTTCTGCGTGGTAGAGTACAGGTGTCACTGCTCTCTGGGTGGGGCTGCAAGCTCCATTCAGGTCCTAAGAAACTATCTGGGCTCATCATCTCAGACCCTCCTGGGCAGCCAATAGCAATCTCATCACGGTAGACAGAGTGAGGCCAAAAAAAGAAAAAAAAAACATTTACTTAAATCAAGATGCAGGGTGAGTGACAAGAAATTCGAATAAGCAGCAGGAGCTCCAAACTACACTTTGAAAAGTTAAGTCTGCCTCGACCCACCAGGGACCAAAAGTGTGGGATCCTGCTGTCTCCTCTCCTGGAGAGATACAGAAGCTTCGAAGCCTGGAGAACGGGCATCGGGCATCGCCTCTATTGGGTCAGTGAAGCTTCGGCATCTGAAAGGTCCATCAACGTCCAAAAGTAACTTTAATGTCACGGCTGGATCACCTGCCTAGTCCTGGGGCGCCAGTCCCCATAGGCTGCATGGGCTACACTTTCGGGCTTCTCTGTCAGTATTCCATAAAGTAATTAACTGAGTGAATGAATGAAGAGAAATCTGGAATAAGCATGACCCTGCCAAGAGTATGGCACGCAGCAACCACTTCCTTGAAACTGCCAAAGAAAAGGGAGAGAAGTCTAATTTTATGCATTGCAATTTTCGACTAGCAGGGTCCGGAAAGCAGGAAGGGCAGCAATCTTGCCACCAGGAATCACAATCAGGGAGTCCTCTTGTTTTCTTCCTTGAGAGAAAAATAAAAGTTTTGTCGTGTCTGCATAGAATCAGTCCCTCCAATCCAAGCTGCAAAACACTGAAAAAAAAATGTTGTAGCCTTTTAAAATGGATTCCTTCCAGCCGCGCGATGCTGCTTATCTGGGCAAAGAATGAAACTGAAAGCGGCGATATTTATAGCTCCCTTTCTTTAGGAAAGAATGAAAGGACAAGAAACAATCAGAAAAGAAAATTGAGCACTTTACAACAAGACCAAAATATCGAGTCTGTTTAATCTAACCCAACGAACATGGTGGCTCCCCCACCCCCACCCCCAGCCTGGAACGTTTCCACTCCTGACTTCTACCTCCGAGAATCTCTGGTTTCCTTCCAGACTCAACTGGAGCACTCTCTTCTACGTGAAACCTTTCCCGTTCCCCTCAATCTCCCTCTCCCCTCCCCCCAAATCACCTTATTTGTTTTTTTTTTTTATATAGCCACATATGACCCTTCTAGCACAGCCTCTAGGATCCTATGGACAGCTTTTCTCCTCTGACAGAATGTAAGCTCCTCTTTGTCCTCCTAGTGCCAGGCACTAGTATCAACCCATCGATAAGCATTTACAAAATGCCTACTATGTGCTAGTCCTGGTGCTGGGTTCTGGGGAGACAAAGATAAAAGTCCTATAGTTCCTGCCCTCGGGAGCTTACATTCTCCTGGGTCCCTTTTCGTTTGTGACAGTCCCCAAATATCTGCTATGGAATTTGGAGTATCCTCGTTTATTTCATTAACTTATTTTTAAAAATTTAATAAGCCTGGGGATGGGTAGGAAACCTGTGGTAATGAAATGCCTTCTGGAAAACCCATGAGGAGACAAGCCCAGAGAGTGTTATCCACCCTAATGGCCCCAGAGAACGGTGAGCAGCATGATCAAAGATGTTTAAAAGCTACAAAATGGCACATTTCTCAGTCGTGGTGGGTTTCTTTCTCTACTAAATGACTCACAGATAGCTCATTAAGGAGCCCCCTAATGGACTGATGGATGAGCCCAGAGGAACAGCTGGTGGGATGGTTCAGGGTACCAGACCTGGAGTCTGAGAGTCCATATGTATCCCCCATGTGACCTGGATCAAGTGTCAGCATCCGCCTCTGTAAGATGAAAGGGCCTCTGAGGTTCGGTGTGGCTTTGGAGCCATGCTTCCCTGCTCCGGTGATGAGCCTGCAGTTTGCACCACTTGGAGCACATGCTCTATGGAGCTACTTTCCCAAGGTCCCTGGGGTCTAGGGTCTTTCCAATGCTATAGTGCTCATCCACTCACTCTGGTGCTGGGGGGCAGGATTCAAGAAGAGAAAACGTCACAACCCCTTAAAGTTATCCCTTGAACCCTGAAGGGGAGATGTAGCTAACCACTACAGACCCCAATGGTCAGTTTAAGTGGCAGTCACAATAATGACCCTCAGAGACCCCATAAAGGCACTAACCAGCCAAATGGAGCTTCCAATCTCCTTGGCCAAGAAGGAGAAAGGATGACCAAATGCTGTAAGCTTCCAAGCCCCAGCCCTTTATCTCCCCACCCAGGCCCAGCTTATGAGGGCAGGGTCCTGCTATTAGTGACAGCTATGACCTTGTGAGCTTCAAAGGGCAGTAGAATGAGCCACCACCTGAACCAGGGAACCAAAGTCCATACCAGAGTTTGTTAGAAGCAGGACGGAAAAAAGTATGCATTTATTAAAGCCCTACAATGTGCCAGGCACCATGCTAAGTGCTTCACAAATATTAACTCCTCTAAATAATAAATTCTCACAACAACCCTGGGGGTAGTTGCTATTATTATCAAGTGAGGAGGTTGAAGCAAACAGAAGCTAGGTGACTTGCCCAAGGTCACAAAGCTAGTAAGTGTCTGAGGCTAGATTTGAACTCAAGTCCTCTTGACTTCAGGGTGCTACTCGCTCCCTTCAGGTGGCCAAGCCCGCAGGTTGGCAGCAATACAGCTGGACCCACCCACCAGCTGCTCAGCCCATAGCTGGGGTCTGTGCCCTGCTGCCAAGGAGCACCTTGTCCAGTAGTTAGACTGAATTTGAAAGCGAATGTGGAAGGTCAAAGACTTTGGAGCAGCTGCTCTATGCTGGCACCCCTTCCCCTCAGACTAAGGTGGCATAGGGAGGGGGTGCCCTGGTTTATTCAGTGAGAACCACCCAGACCCGTGTTCAATGTGTTCTTGGGAGAAAATACGTCAGACAGGGCTTGGGCCAGACCTTTGGGGCCCATGGCCAGATACCTGCTGTGAGCCTAGCTTGCTGGTGTGGGTGGGGGGGGACTTCAGAGAAGGACCCCTGGAATCTACCTACATAAAGCCTGCAAAATGAATAAAAGGTGGTTTGGGGAGGGTGAGCCCTCACAGAGGGGGACAGTGGGAAAGGCTTCATATCGAATTGGGATTTGAGCTCAGCCTTGAAGGAAACCAGGTATTCTGAGAGGCAGAAGTGGGGAGGGTGGGCATGGGGGACAGCTAATGCCAAGGCCCAGAGACAGAAGACGAAACGGTGAGTATGACAAATAGCCAGCAGACCGGTCTGGTTGGATCCCTCAAAGGGGAGAAAGGGACTCCTGGGAACCAGTAGCTGAATCTCCCCTTTACCATGGGTACTCTGAAAGCTTGTCCCCCAGATTCTGTGTATCCTTGTGGGTGAAGGTGCCATAGACTGTGGGGGGGGGATGTTTTTACCAACTGGCCTTACTGTATCTACCTCAGTAAGAACCTTCTAATTAGCCTAATTAAGTATATAGAGCTGGCTAATTGATATCACATGTCACTTAACCCTGTTTACCTCAGTTTCGTTGTCTGTAAAATGAGCAGGAGAAGGAAATAGAAAATCACTGCAGTATCTCTGCCAAGAAAACCCCAAAAGGGGTCATGACTGAAAAACAACTAAGCCATCGATATCAACCAATAACTCAATGGAGGAAGCACTTGGGGTTGGCTCATCAGTCACCTGCAGTACTGGAGAAACCGCTCCCCCACTCCGACCCCTCAGGAACCGCAGATTTGTCCTGTTAAGCTTGGGTTCAGTCAAAGGGCCACACTGAAGGACCTCGAGAGCCACATGTGGCCTCCAGGCTACAAATCTCCCACCCCTGCTTTAGACTCTTCAGCCTCTTTGGGAACCCAACTTTGCCACTGAAAGCAGGAAGTCCAGAGAGCAGCCCCTGAACCCCGGGCTCCAAAGAGGCAATTGTAACCAGGGAGAGTGGTTTCAGCTGAATGGTGGCCTTGAAGCCAGATTGTCACAGGTGAAGATGAGAGTGAGGGGGATAGAGGGGAAACAGAGGCGCCAAGTGCAGGATTTGCCAGGAGTCTGGCTGAGAAAGGAAGGAGAGATAGGATGACCAGGAGGACCTGGGTTCAAATCCAGCCTCAGACACTTACTAGCTGTGTGACCCTGGGCAATTGACTTTATGCTGATTGCCTCCAGAAAGGAAAAAGGAAAAGAGAGTTTGGCACAGCCGCCATAATTAGAGGGATAGAGAATCAACCAGTTAGGCAGGCGTAGAAACAGCAGAGAGGACTGGGTTGAGGTGGGTCACACCTTTGTAGTCAATGTAGCTGGCAGTTGGGAGGCTTCTCCAGCTCCGTTCATCAACATGTGAGTAAGAGCAGAAACGGAAAATGGGGGAGTCTCCTAGGGGTTGCGATGGGCAAGGCATGAGCCCCCTTCTAAATGTCAAATTATCAAAGTCAGATGTAGTTTTGCTTGTGATTTCCCTAGTCAATAAACTCCTGTGTCCCCCAGGATCAAATATAAAGATCCATTCGGTATTTCAAGCCCTTCCTAACCTGGCCCCTTCCTGCGTTTCATCCTATGAGTTGTCCCCTCCATGCTCTTGGATCCAGCTTCACTGGCTTTCTTGCTGTTGCTCTTACATGCTGCTCATCTCCAGACTCTGGCTGTACCCCCTGCCTGGAGCACCCTCTTTCCTCACTTCTGCCTCCTGGCTTCCTTAAAGACTCAGCTCCAATGCCACTTTCTACTAAAAGCTTTCCCTGCTCTCCTGCTACTAGGGACCCCTCCTCTGAGATGACTGTCCATTCACTCTGTAAATACCTCATTTGTACATAGTCTCCCCCATTAGACTGTGAGCCCCTTGAAGGCAGGGCCTGTTTTTGCCTCTCTCTGTATCCCCAGAGCTTACACGGCACCTGGCACACAGTAGGTGCTTAATACAAGCTTGTTGCCTGAATGCCTGATTTAACCTCTTTGGGTCTCAGCTTCCTCACCTGAAGAGCCTGAACTAAACGAATCGAAGGCTTTTCCAACCCCAAATCTGCGCTCCTGTAGCAGACATCGCCCTCCTGCTGCCATTGTTCTCTGTGAGAACGGACTAACAACAACACCCAGTCCAGTCTCCTCTCTCCCAAAACAAGAAAGAAAAGGAAAGCATTAAAAACTCCAAGTGGGCGTTGGGCAGGAGGGTGGGGAGCCTGCTGGGACCTGTTCAGACACATTGCATGACTGTGGTCACCTCCGGTAGACTTTCATGTCATCATTGGGGGATTCTTCCTCCATATCCTTTCCGGACCAATGGAGAGTTTGCATCTAAAGGTTCATTGAGTGGTTGAGTTCGTTGGGAAAAACACGTCTCTGCAGGTCCGGTCACCCCCAAGTTTCTCTACAATGTCTTGTCCCAGGGCCAGACAAACACCCCCTTCCATCCCTCCATTCTCTCCTGGAGGCTGTCCACAGAGAAAGGGGGCCTCAGCCCTCACAAGGCCCCTGTGAGTCAGTACAAGAATGATGGCGGCCGCGTCGAAGTCGTTGGATGAAGGGCCATCTTTAACTATCTAATAAATAATGAAGGAGCCAGAGAGAGCCTCCAGGAGGCTGATGCATCATTTATAGGCAATCAGTTTTGTTTTATCCTGCTGGAGAGAAGAGCTCGGGCCCAGATTGGTCCTTAACAGCCTCGTAAACACTGGATACCTGAACCCGTGGTTTCTGTAGGTGACCGTAGGTCAAGGTACGAACAAACTCTGGAGCAAGAGAAAACAGGCTGGGATGAGTCAACTCCGCCACTCACAGCTGGGCCCCGGATTTGTCCTCGGACGGGATGAGTCACCTTCCCCATGACACATCTCTGGAAAGGAAGACTTAGTCTTTGTAGGTCACCGGGGACTTTGGCCCTGCCCAGCTTCTTCTGCAAAATCACAGGAAGAGGTTTAGACTTGCAAAACCTGAGGAGGAAAGGCAGACCATGGAAAGCCAGGGAGGAGAGCTGCTGGACTGTGACACCCGGGGGTAAAGTGACTTGTTCAGAGAGTGAGGCGGGTGTAGACAGTAGAGCACTGAACCTGGAGTTAGGATGACTTGGATTCGAATCCTGCCTGAGACGCTCACTAGCTGTGTGACCCTGGGCAAGTCACTTAACCTCTGCCTCAGTTTCTTCATGTGTAAAATGAAGAGGTTGGACCCGATGATCTCCGAGGTCCCTTCTAAATACAAACCTATGACCCTGGGATCACACACAGCAAGTGAGATAGTTTGTGTTTATAATGGTGTTGTGTGTATGCATGTATACACGTGTGTATATGTATTTATATGTGTGTATGCATGTGTACACGTGTGTGTATGTATTTATAATGTGTGTGCATGTATACACGTGTGTATATGTATTCATATATGTGCGTATGCATGTATACACGTGTGTGTGTTTATAATGGTGATGTGTGTGCATGTATACACATGTGTATATGTATTCATGTGTGTGTGTGTGTATTTATAAATCTTCCAGGTTTGCAACATGCCTTCCTTATATCACTTTGACAACAACCCTGAGGCAGACGCCATCATTACGCTCACTTTACAGGTGGAGAAGCTGAGACAAGCAGAGGTTAATGACTCGCCCAGGCTTACACGCCTTAGTATCCGCGGTCACATCCAAACTCACCTCCCTCACTCCAGATCTAGCCCTTCGTTCATCCTGCTTAGATAGGACGACCTGCGAGTCAGAAGGGGGACTTAAACCTGAGCCTTCCTGACTCCGAGGCATTCTCCACCTACTCTGACGAGCAAAAGAATCTGGGAATATTGTTTGTTTAGTCGTTTTCAGTCAGGACTCCTTTGGGGATTTTCTCAGCAAAGAAGTGATTTGCCATTTCCTTCACCAGCTCATTTTACAGATGAGGAAACTGAGGCAAACAAGATCAAGTAACTTGCCTGGGGTCACCAAGCTAGTAAGTGTCTGAGGATGGATTTGAACTCAGGTCTTCCTGACTCCAGACTTGGCACCCTATCCACTGCACTACCCAGCTCCCCAAAAAATACTCAGCAGAAAAAGAATTTAAAAGAAAAAGGGGAACATAAGTAAATAAATAGTGGTTTTTTTACTCATTAAAGTTAACATACATTTTTTTAAAAACAAATTGTATATAGCAAGTTCTCCATTTGATTATCAATTTAAATTTTTTGCGTATTTATTTAGTTAATAGCTCAAGTCAAGTCTCTTTTCATAAAATGGAAGCTTTCTGAGGCCAAGGAGTGTCCTGCCAGGACCGAGCCCAGTACCTGGTGCAGAGGAAGCATTTAATCAAGGTGTGTTGATTGCCCAATTGACCTGACCATGAACACCTGCCCACAAGACAGTGCAGAAAAGTGGCAGCTGCATCGGATGCCTTTGTTAGACCAGGTAAGCCTTGGGTTTCGCCATATGCCAGGTGGGAGGGCACCTGAGCAAAGCCTTCCTTTCCAGCGATGGAATCCTGAGCTTACCTAGACCTGACTTCACAAGGGAAGGATTGTTTAGAACAGGGAGAAACCCTGGAGCCCATCTAGTCCCAGAAGAGAGAAGAGACAACCAAAGTCCTCTGAAGTGCTATATAAATGTCAGTGATTACTTTTCTTAAGTGCTTTAACTACCTGACACCATTTGGGCCTCACAACAATCTTGTGAGATGGTAATATGGGTTGAGTCGTCCTTAAATTAGAAGCAAGGGAAGTGACGTGCCCACAGTCATGCAGCTAGTCTCAGAAAAGGGATTTATGCCGTGGTGCAATGCCCCGCCGCCTCCCTGCTCATCTCTTGAGCCCCTTGGGTGTACAGAGTGCCCCAAAGCCCCGACTGGGAGTCAGAGAGCCCACACTTGAGACTGGTCTCCTGCTGTTTGCACCTGGGGCCTCTGATGCCAAGTCCAGAGTCTTTCCATCCTTCCACATTGGACCTGTCTGAATGTTGGATCATTCCTCCGAGAGTATACAAGCCTCCTGAGGACAGGGATGGTCTCCCTTTTGTCATTTTATTCCCAAGACCTAGGCACAATGCCTGGCACATAGGAGGCAAATGATGATGTACGTGTAACCATTTAAAAATAATACTAACTGACCCTTACGTGCAGCTTGTTGGACATGAAATGCTCATCGGACTGGACCGGATTGGGCTGAGGTTCTATCTACCACCTTATGTAAGTTTCTCTTGGCAAGGTCTCTTAAGCACATCCATTTCAGCTGCTTTTCACGGAAGCCCACAGGGCCCCGAGGGTCAAGATCGATGTGGATGGCTGCAGACAGATCTCTCTGGGTACTGTCCAACAGAGACCACAAAGAAAGCCACTGGCTAATTAAGTTTCTGTTTAAAACCCCTGGATGTGGGATAAAGGCCACTGAAAGGCTTGGATCAATAGCAACTCACCCACCCACCCTCAGAGGCTGATGAATGATTCCCACACAGCTTCCTGGGCCCTGGTGATCCTCTTTTAATAAGGGCTCAGTGGATCAAGGAAAGCTGTAGGTGGACATTGCAGCCACTCTGTATTTTTCCATCATAATGGCATTGGTGTTTTTATGGAAAGAGAATGGGACTGAGAGTCAAAGATGAGAGTTACTCACCACCTGTGCCAGATGAAGTAGGTCACTTAAACTCCCCAGACCTCTGTTCCTCATTGGTAAAATGAAGGGATAGGGAGAGATGGCCTCTCTGGTTCCTTCCAGCTCTGGAGGAAGGATCCTAGGTTAATGATAATAATAAGTGACATATATGTGCATATTTGTCACTTATATATAGATATTATACATATAGGTCAGCAGATTTGTCTGGGGCTTGAAGTACATACACTCTACATGTGTATAGAGACACATGTAACCTATCTAGATTAGCTGTACTTACATGTTATATGTCATATGTAGTAGAAACAGAGACACACAGAGAGGACAGACAGCAAGAAAGACAGAGAGACACAGACAGACAGATACAGAGAGGAGACAGAGACAGAAACAGAGAGAAAATAAGGTTTTTAGTGAGGTCTACGTACGAATTCCACCACAATCCTGTGACGATAAATGGTACAGAAACTATGATCTCCATTTTACAGATGAGAAAACTGAGTCTCAGAGGTAAAGAGGTTTGTTGACAGGGTCACACAGCTCCTAAGTGCCTGAGGCTGGGCTTGAGCCAAGGTCCTAGTGACTCCTTCATCCCCAGCACTACAACATTGCTGGCAAAGTTTGTGTATAAAATCCACAGTGAGTAGGTAGGTTGCTACTGTCGTGCCAACATCCGTGTTTTTTGGAAGACAGTCAGGGGAGCAAGGTCCCCTCCGGAGCCTTCCTTGTCATTCCCCATAAGGGGATCAGAAAGGAAGGTGGCCACCCCACTGATCGGGAGGCAGTGGCTGCCGCTGGTGGGTAAGGTCCAGGCTCCCCTCCCTCCACAGGGCGGCTTTCTGCTTGGGCTGAGTGCCCCAGTCTGCCAGGGAGCAGGAGCAGGTGCAGCCGCTGAACAGTCCCTTTGCCCCCACCCTTGCCCAGTTCAGGGGCCCTAGCCAGTTGGCCCAGGTGTTCTTCCTTCTTTCATGATTGCAGGGCCTTTCTCAATGATGTTGGTCCCATGCCCAGCATGGCAGGGACTGGTTGCTTCACTGCTTACATTGGCTGACTTGTCGATGTGTTCAGAGTCGCCCTTCTGTCTTCACAAAGCAATGTGTCTGCTGGGCACTCATTCAGCTGGGGCAGGGCTAAGAGACCAAGCCACCAGTCTGTTTGAAGGCCATTAGGAAAGCCAGGAGGGTCTGTTTATTCTGCTTCCATCAACATCAAAGCCTCTTCTTCCCTCCCCTCAGACTGCTGGATGCAGAGATGACACACAACCAGCGATAATAATAGCTGGCATTTACAAGGGCTCTGTTTTAAGAGCTGCAAATCCCTTTACAGGCATGGCCTTGTCTGACCCCCATGGCCACCCTGGAAGGCATCGTTATCCTGGGAATAAAGTAGGGAAACTGAGGGTCAGAGACACGTGATTTCTCATGGTCATAGAGCCAGCAGGAGTCAGAGTCAGGATCCTAATTTTTCCTTCCTGAAGTAAAGAAGACCCAAGTTCATATCCTGTCTCTAACTAGTTGTATGATAAGTCAATAGAGCATTTATTAGGCACCTACTGTGTCCTCAGTGTCCTCATCTGTAAAATGAAGGTGTTGGACTAGATGGCCTCTAGGGTGCTGTCTGGCTCTAGATCAGGCACCACACTAGAGGCCGGGGACAACAGTTAAACCCCTGAATTCATTCAATGTCTCTTCCTGACGCCAAGTCCAGTGGAGTCTGTAGTTCCATTACATCTTTAAAGAGGGCGGAGGGGAGAAAGTATAATTCATATAAGCAGGAAAGAGCCGAGTCAGAATCCCAACCCACGTCCTTTAGCTGCAGATCATCAATTCTTTAAGGGACTGGAGAGGCGATCTTCTCCCAACCTCCTCCTTTCACAAATGAAGCAACATGGGTCAGAGTCAAGATTTGAATCCAGGTCTCATGACTGCTCTGGTCAATCTGGAGTGTATCCATTCTGGCCATCCCATTTGAAGAAAGGCCTTCCTATGCTGGAGAGCCTCCAGAATGGAGAAGGCTCTTGGAGGAGTCCACACTATGGGAGGATGGAGGGAAGGAACTGGGCCTGTTTAGATCAGAAGAGATTAGACTTAAGGAAGACGTGAGAGTTGTCTTCCAATATATGAAGAGCGGTCCTGTGGAATTAGACTCATCCTATTCAGTCCTACAGAGTAATCCATCAGCATTTATTAAGCACCTACTGTGTGCGGAGCACTGTGCTAACTGCTAGGAACTCTAACGAATACAAGTTAAACAAATCCTCCCCTCAGGGAGCTGACATTCTAATGTACATGTACTAAAAGTATATGTACAAAATGAATGCAGGGAGTTATGGGAGGGAGGGGGAAGAAGCTGGGGGTGGGGGGACAAGGCAAGAATCAGGAAAAGCTCCTGAGCTGAGGACTGAAGGATGTCAGGAATTCTGAGAGGCCTCTAGAGGTGAGGAGCAGGTGCATTCCAGGCACGGAGAGCAGCCAGCAAAGGCAGAAAGATGGGGGCTGGCATGATGTGTGAGCACAACATCCAATAGCCTGGTTATTGCCAGATCACAGGATGCAAAGACAGAAATAGAATGTTAGAAGCTGGGAAATGTGGCAAGGGGCTGCCAGTGCAGGGCTTTAAATGTCAGGGGGTTTCAGAGGTTATAGGAAGACACTGGAGTTTACTGAGCAAAGTGGTTGTTGTCATCTTCAATTACCTGGGGTGGCATCTGTGCTCTGGGGAGATGCTGGCACCGGACTTAAGGGGTGACAGATGACATCAGAGCAGAGACAAGAAGGCTTTTGTCTTTGTTTGCCCATCTTACCACATACGTGGGCAGACAATTAGTCACTGCCAGATGGGATTGAGAATAGCCAGGCTCAGGAAAAAACACAACCCGTTCCCCTTCTGGCATTGGGGATGGTGTGCATCCCCCATAAGCTAATAGGGAGAGTCAGGCCCAGCTCATTTAGACCAAGAGGTAGCAGCAATAACCATTGCATTGATTTGGGGGAATTTATGGTCTTCCCAGGCCATGCTTTCAGAAGAAGAGAAGGAGGAGGAGGAGGAGGAAGAGAAGGAGGAGGAGGAGGAAGAGGAAGAGGAGGAGGAGGAGGAGGAGGAGGAGAAGGAGGAGGAGGAGGAGGAGGAGGAGGAGGAGGAGGAGGAGGAGGAAGAGGAGGAGGAGGAAGAGGAGGATGAGGAGGAGGAGGAGGAAGATCTCCAAAAGGCACAGATTGAATCAATCCTCTTCCAGGGGAAATGGGAGATCATGGGAAGGTGAACCCAAGAGGCAGGAAACAAACTGGAACCTAGGGAGAAAGCTGGACAGAAATGACAGAGAGATGATGGGTGCCACTAGAGGTGAGGTTATCGTGGAGCCAGACTCCACACAGGACTCAATTCCCAGTGGGAGCGCTCAGACCAACAGGCCTTGCCAAGCAAGGTTAGAGGTGGGGAAGAAGGGAATTCGGGTGTCAGCTCCCTGTGCCAGCCAGTCTGGTTTGAAGTGTCTCAATGATAAGGTATGACAAGGCGCCGCTTGGAAGTTTGAGAAAGGCTTTTGTCCCAACAACTCTGTGGGTAGAGAAATGGTCTTGCCCCCAGTTTACAGATGAAGAAACTGAGGCTTGTCCAAGCTGATGAAAAAGCATTAATTAAGTGCTCGCTGTGTCCCACACATTGTGTTAAATCAGTTGGGAATCAAGCCTACTGCCCCCACGGCCAGCCCTCTCTGCTGTTCATTAGAGACAGAGAGAGAAGGAGGTGAAGGAATTTAGAAAATCACAAGACTTAGAGATGGAAGGGTCCTTACAAACCATCCCTACTTTACAGATGAGGAAACTGTGGTCTACAGAAGTAATTTGTACAGGGTCTCATGGGGTGCAAGGAGTAAAGCTTAAGATTCTCACCCAGATCTCAAGCTCTTACTTGGGGCAGCTAGGTGGTGCAGTGGAAGTCAGGAAGATCTGAGTTCAAATCCCACCTCAGACACTTACTAGTTGTGTGACCCTATATAAGTCATTCAATTGCTATTTGCCCCAGTTTCCCAATCTGTAAAATGAACATAATAATAAGAACTCTTTCCCAGGATCAAATGTTTGTGTAAGCACTTAGCCCATGGCCCGGCACAGCGTAGATGCTATAAATGGTGGCCAGCATTATACATTATTTTCACTGCTTTCCTCCGGCGGGCTGGAGCCTTCAAGATCCTGCTTGCTAGCAGGCTGAATCCCAGCTCAAGCCTGAGAGGGGCTTCTTGTCCTCCTGGGGCTCACAGAGGCGCTTTGGGATCCTCATCAGGCAGTGGGTGGGGGTGGCAGAAGGAAGCGGGAGCGGAGCGGCCCCTCCTGAGGAGCCCTTGGGAATAATCCTGGCTCAGCCCATTGTGAGGAGGGCTTTCTAAACATTGGGTGGGGCCCCTAAAGCTTAGCCTTAACATCTAGAGGCTCAGGAGGCTGCAACCCTCCCCAGGAGAGGACCCCCGTAGGCCCCCACCAGGGGCGAGCCGCTGGTTAAATGTTCAGTGGGAGCATTTCTCCTGCCCCCCAACAGCCGATGCTGTAAAGCAGGGCTTGACTGGTGTTTTGTTGATTGTCTAGACTCAAGAAAAGGATGGAGAAAGTGTCGATGCAGGTAAAGCTTAAAAGTGTAAATTCTCTTGTTGTTGTGTTGTTGTTGTGTTGGTGTTGGTGTTGTTCTGGAGCACCAGCTGTTCATCATTTCCAGGCCCACCGGGCCTGGCTTCTCTCCTGCTTTGCCAAACCCGGGCCCTGGATTTCCCTCCTGGCCTCCTCCCCACCCGCATTCACTCGGGTGAATCGTGGAGGAGAAAAATCACACAACCAGATTGATGGGTTCCACCACCACTCTCTATTCTCCAGACTCCACTAGACCCTCACTGTCTCTAGACAAACCTACTACTCTTCTGCCTCTATGGATTATTACGAGTATCATGGGAGATCATGTTTGTAAAGCACTTATCACGGTGCCTGGCACACAATAGGTGCTTAATAAATGCATGTTCCCTTCCCTTCTACTCTGCTCCAATTGACCCCCCATGGAATCCCCGTAGCAGTCCCAAACATGGTACAGTGAACATGCCCCCAGCAAAAACACATTCCTGGCCTTCCAGTAGCTTACATTCTAATGAGGAAAGAAATGTGCTAAAAGTTCTGTCCATAGAAGATAAATTCAGAGTGGATAGATGGTAATTGCAGAAGGAAAGCATTAGTGCAAAGAGTATTTGCTTTGGAAAGCAAAGACTTGAGTTCAAATTTTGCCTCTATTAATTAACAAATTAATAAATTAACTAGTAAGAGTATGCAACTGTAGACAAGTTGCTAAAGTTCCCTAGGTCTCAGTTTCCCCATTTGTAGAATGAAGAGGCTGGACTGGACAACCTCTCAGGTCCCTAACAGGCCTACACCTATGACCCTATGAGCTTCTCTTCTCTCCACCAGATTCAGACATGGTCTCCTCTCCTCTTCTTCTTGGCAGAGATGGACTCCAGGGTGAAGACTGAGCTGTATTTTTTAGGCATGGACAATGCGAGAATAGGTTTTGCTTTGCTACACATGTTTGTTATAAAGGTGCTGTCTTTTTTTTTCTTTCTTTTTTCCCAAAAGGAAGGGAGTGAGTTAAAGAAAAAATGTTGTTAATTGGAAAAATTAATTTTTTTAAAATGGCATAATAAATTTGATCATGGTTATAGAAGCAGGGTAGGGCAGAAGAAGGGTACATGGTGAAGGTACAATGGGGTACTGTTGTGGTTGCCTGCCCTTCCTTTTGGAAGAGGACCAATGATATCCTGGGGGGATGTCTTGACTTGCTCAAGAATTGCATTTAAGTGAGGTGGAGGCTCACAAAGTCATCAGTCTCACTCTCTAACGGAGGACTAGGGACGAAAGGCAAGCATAGTCGGAACCGCCTGAAATAGGGAGCCAGGAGAGACAGTCACCAAACTGCCCTCAGCCCCTACCCCCACGATGGAAGTTCTGGAGATGGAAGAGCCAAAACTTCCAGAGGATGGTCTCTGGATCTGTGAGCATGGCCAATACTTTAAACACACTGACTCTCATGCAAAGAAATGAACCCCCTTGTAGCTTAAATAACATGGGATAGTAAATAAATTTAGTAGAAACTAGGCACTGAAGACAATTTTAGATTTGAGGTATAACTCGCCCCCCTTCCCCAAGCCAAAATCACCTCCCTCCGTTGTGGTCACAGAATCTCTTCCTAGGTTCCAGGGGTCTCTGGTACCATCTAGTTTCTTATCTGAAAAAGAGGAAGCTGAGCCGTTCCTTCCTTGGCCTTTGAAATCCTGAGCAGAGAGCTGTAGGGCAGTGAAGGAATGCACCCATTTCTCAGATGCATGGTCAGTGTCAGATCCTAAAGGGGGCTTTCTGACCTTAGGGCTGGATTTTGAGTCAGGAAGATATATATAGGTTTGCGTCCCTCCTCAGAGCCTTACTAGCTGTGGGACCTGGGCAAGTCATCAGAGCAGAGACTCGGTGCCCGGTGGCACCATTAGGAAGGGCCAAAATCCAGCACAAATAAGGAGAACCCCAACCCCACCCCAGGCCAGCAGAGGTTGATTTTTGGTAGGAATCACTGGAAGACAGATACACCCCAGCTAACAATACCCAGAAAGAGTCCACCCTGAGCTTGGTCTTACCTTGGTGGGGGCAGGGGGGGAGGGGAGTGTCTCAATTTCTCAGGTTTCCTTCAGTTTTCTGAGTAATTACACTGTACTTTTCTTTCAAAACAAAAAGTTGATGCATCCCACCCCACCACACACACACACACACACACACACACACACACACACACACACACACTTAAAACAAAGCAGATGTTCTGTCACTAGAGATTTTCCCAAGTCCTGTTTGCATAAATTGGGCACAGCTGAACATTCAGAAACCCATTTCTGCCCTCACAGGATGGTAGTGTTGCGGCTGGAAGGGGCTGTGAGAGCACTGAGGCCCAGAGAGGCAGGAAGCCTAGACCCCCTGGTGCCACCCCGCCTCCAACCCGTGCCCTCTGGACCGCTGTGCCCCTTTCCTGGCTCTGCTTCTGACCCCAAGAACTTTGCCCTCCTTCCCCAGCTGCCTCCTCACTGGAAAACATCCCACGCCCACCCCACCCTGCAATCCTGGCCCCTTCTATAGATGAGTCCCTTCCGGGGCCTACATTTTGGGGATGGGCCCAGGCCCGCCCTGCTTCCTTCCTGCTCCAGGCTGTGCTTCTGCCACCTCCTGGGTCTCTCCCCTCCCCTCCTTCCTTCTGTGCGGTATCTGCCCCCCCCAACCCTCTGGGGTAGGAATGGTGTTTCTTTTAGCTTATATTTGTATCTTTAGCTTAGCACATGCCAGGTACACAGCAAGCACTTAATAAATGATCGCTGCCTGCCTGCCATGCAATCCTTCACTCCAAGACAACTCACTGAAACCCAGAGCTGATTACTCTGGCGCATGCCTGCATGGAAGCCCCATCTCAGCTTCGACAGCTTCCCAGGCACAGGGACAGATGGCCCTCCTGAGAGGGTGCTTACAAGCCCTGTTTTAAAAAATATTGACACTTGGGTAGGAAAATGTCCCTGTCCTTCCTGTTCCTCCCTTTGGCTGGTGACTCAGCTGGCCTAGAAGCAGATGTCACAGCAGAAAGAGCCCAAGGGGAAACAAGAAAGGCACTGGGCCAGCCAGGAGAGCTTGGCAGGCTCCTGCTTCACTGCTACTTGAGCCAGTCACTGGAAAAAGTGCACAGACTGAGACGTGGGAGGAAGCCCACACAGGGGACCTCCCCAGGGTCACACCAGTCGTGTCCAGAAGCCAGATTTGGAATCCAGGTCCTCGGATTCTGAATCCGGCATCCTTGCCGCTGTGCCGCCCCATTTCTGTAGCTCAGCTGGGAAACCTCCAGCCCAAATGCAGCCAAGGCAGAAAAAGATGAGATTTGCCAAAATCATTCCCACTGGGCTGGCCCGGAAGAGCCATGGCTCTGACATCTCACTTCCAGAGGAGGAAACCGAAGCCCGGAGTGTTTCGGAGCTTTGCCAAAGGTCCCAGGCCCTTTGTGTCCAAATCCGGCACTCTGAACACTCTGCCATCCTAGACTGAAAACCTGGGCAGTCATCAGGTCCCTCTCTGGGCCTCAGTTTGTCTATTGTAAAATAATGGGGCTGGACCAGATGACCTCCCAGGTTCATTCCAGCTCTAGACCAAGCAATAAATGGTCGGGCTTGAACCGGCAAAACCAAAGACTCCACGTTATGTTAGGAGTAACAGTTAAAAAGTGACTTTTGAAAAGCCGCCTCTTGGCAAGTGGCCAGGCCCTATTGGGACCTGGAGACGTCTTTAGAATGTCATTTGCTTAGATGGGAAATTCTTCTTAAATTATTTCCTCATGCAAACGTATGTTTGGCCCTGGACTCATACAGCCCCAACCCCCCCTGCCCCACCCTTTACCCCTGCTTGTATAGGAAGGAGGAGGACTGGAAGGGCAGCCACAGCCCTTCTCTGACCCCACAGGGAACACTGGGTTCAGTTTTGGGCACCCTCATCCAGAGGAGCGCATCCAGCATGGGGAAAGTTCTCGAGCCTGTGTCCTACATGGATGGGCCGAAGGAACCGGGAATGTTCATCCTGGAGAAGAATAGATTCTGGGGAGACATGAGAGCCAGCTTCAAGTATCTGCAGGGCTGTCACACGGACTTTTTCTTGGTGGCTCCTGAGGGCACAACTAGGTCTTTACATGCTCGAGATTAAATACAAGTTGTGATGCACAAAAATAAAAGAGAATTCCAAGCAAAGGTCAATAGAGACGGTTGGGCAATGTGGCATCTATCGGTAGGTAGTGTGTGACCCGGGGTCAGGAAGACCCATTGGAGATGACCGAGTACAAAGAGAAGCCTGGGAAAGAAGGAGAGGAAAGGTAGGGAAGAACCGGAACTGCCAGAGAACCTTTCATGTGATCTGGAGGCCGTGGGCTCCTGCTGGAGTTCACTGAGTAGGAAGGGGACATCTTGGGGCCTGGACTTTAGAAAGTTGCCTTTGGCAGCTGCGTGGAAGATGGACAGGCTGGAGGCAGGGGGACAAACCAGCAGGCAGCTGCTACAGCCCAGGCCTAAGGGGGTTGGACCCCACACTAGGGCTGGAGCTGTGAGTGCAGAAAAGGGAACATGGAGGAGGGATGTGAAGCCAAGGATTGCCGGAGCAGGGCATGAGAAAGGAGGGCACCATCATATAAGGCAAATAGCAAGGAAGCCCCTTTGGCTGGAGGAGGGGAGGGGAGGAAGGTTATAACCATTAAGATTTGTAAGAAACATGGGGATGAAGGCAAGAACAAGAGTGAGGCGTCTGCTGACTTTGGGGCTCCCCCAGCCTCCCCTTCCCCCTCACCCCGCTATCTGCTGCGGAACTGGTTCAGCCCCTGATTCTAAGCCCACGTGAGCCCTCCAGGGCCATTCCCAAATCCAGAACCACTGCTGAATACACAAATTCCAATTTGTGCTGCAGTGAGCAAAGCAAAGTTAATTCTATTGCCTATTTCCAGTTAGTACAGAGTAGGATAGAACCAACTTTAAGAAAACCCAGTCCTTGAGTGATAAAGTGGATAGACCGCTGGACTTCAGGTCAGCAAAACCTGGGTTCGAATCTCACTGTGTGACTCTAGGTAAGTCCCTTCCCCGGGCCTCAGATTCCTAACCTGGACTTGTTGACCTCAAAGGTCCTGCTCTAACCCTGTGACTCTCCGACCATCTATACACTCGAGGCCGTTGTGAGCTCCCTAAGCACGCCGCCTAGCTCCGCCTCTGTGACCATTCTGAGCAGGGTCCCTCTCAAGCTCTAAATCTCTTATTTCAATTTGATTCAGCATTTATTAATCGCCTAGGGAGGCAAAGACAGAAACGAAGGCATCCCAGCCTGATACAATCCCCAAGGCAGAGAGCGCTAACACTTGGGGGGTCCTGGAAAGTAGGGGCTACCTCTTAAGCCTGCACATCCCTAGTGCCCCCAGACTCAATCAGGGTTTGCCTTGGATGATGCTACATAACATGCATATAACATGATCATAACTGACATCCCAAGTCTTCCCACCTCCAGGTCCGGCATGGAGAAGGCTACGCAGGCCAAGCCAAGATTCAATTCCGGGCTAACACCAAATATAACCTCCCATGTGGGCTTCCCCCGTGACTGGGCTGGTGCCTTGGTCCAGTGGACACCACCCGGGTGGCCCTAGGGGAGCCATGTCCCACATAAGTCATATCTCCAGGCCTGTTTCCTCCCCTCTCAAATAACCGGTTTGGTCTAGGACCCCCAGGGGAATCCTGGGGTCCCTTCTGGCTCTAGGTCCCATGAGATCCCAGGAAAGATAACCCTTGATGAGGATAAAGATGGCTTCTTCTTCACGAAGTCTCTAGCAAATTGGGTCATTCATCAACTTTCTCCTTCCACAGGCCAGCAGATGAATGTCTCATCCCCGCAGCTGTGAGTGCATCAATGTAGTCATTTACATTCCAGAGTTTTAACACCGACTGCATGCACTTCCTAGACCCAACAGACTTGTTTTCTAATTTACAGGCTCGGTAAGTATGTCCTGGGCCTTTAAAAGTGTTCTTTTCATCAAGCTGGGAAATATGACCGGTAGATTGTAATGCCTCACTGGCTTAATTAGGAGGCTTGTCCTGCCAGTTTGGAAGAAGAGAGGGAGGGGAGTGGGATGGAGGGATCTCCACCTCCCAACAGTCTAAGGATCTCCTGGTATGGAAACACCTTTGACCAGTGTAGACTGGCAACTCCTCTGTAACCCACACTTATTAAAAGCTGCAGGAACACCAAGTGGTCAAGTGACTTGCTCAGGGTGATCTAATCAAACAACAAACATTTATTAAGTACCTATCATATTGGCTAACATGACAAAACAAGATGATAAATGATGGAGAAAATGTGTGAAAGTTGGAACACTGTTACATTGTTGGTGGAGCTGTGATCTGATCAACCATTCTGAGAGCAATTTGGAACTATGCCAAAGGGCTATCAAACCGAACATCCGCTTTGACCCAGCAATGCCACTTCTAGGGCAGTATCTCAAAGAGATCACAAACATGGGAAAAGGACCCACAAGCACAAAAATATTTATAGTATCTCTCTTTGTGGTGGCCAAGAACTGGAAATTGAAGGGATGCCCATCAGTGGGGGAATGGCTGAACAAGGTGTGGTATATGAATGTAGTGGAATACTATTGTGCTATAGGAAATGATGAACGGGCGGGCTTCAGAAAAACCTGGAAAGACTTACATGAACTGATGCTGAGCGAAGTGAGCAGAACAAGGAGAACATTGTACACCGTGACAGCCACAGTGCTGGATGACTGACTTTGATAGACTTAGCCCTTCTCAGCAATGCAAAGACCTAAAACAGGTCCAAAGCACTCATGTTGGAAAATGCCATCCACATTCAGAGAAAGAGCTATGGAGTCTGAATGCAGAACAAAGCAGACATTTTCTTTTTTGTTGTTGCTTTTTGTTTTGTTCTGTTTTTTCTTTCTCATGGTTTCTCCCATTTGTTACAGTTCCTCTTTACAACATAGCTAATGTGAAAATATGTTTAATAGGAATGTATGTGTACAGCCTATATCACACTGCAGGCTGTCTTGGGGAAGGAAGGGGGAAGGAGAGGGAAGAAATTCAAAACTTATGGAAGTGAATGTTGAAAACTAAAAATTAATAAATTAACTAATAAAAACCATTTATTAAGTGCCTTCTGTGTGCCAGGGACTGCGCTGGGTGCTTAGGATACAAAGACAAAGATGAGACCGTCTCTGTTCACAAGAAGCTTACATCCTGGTATGGATCAGAAGCAAGACCTGACCCTGGGTCTTCTTGACTTCAAGGATAGTCCATTATAACAGTCAATAAGCATTTATTAAGCACCTACTATATGCCAGACACTGTGCTAAACCCGAGGATACAGAAAAATTAAAAAGAAAAACAGTCCCTTCCCTCAAGGAGCTTACAATCTAATGGACACACAAAAGGAAGCTGAAAAGGGCATGGAGGGATGCACCTGACTCAGGGGAGATTTTATATACATACGTATGTATATATGTGTGTATCTATAAATACATGCATGTGTATGTATGTGTACATATTTGGGGGTAGCTAGGTGACACTGTGGATGGAGCTCCAGGCCTGGCATCAGGAAGACTGATGTTCAAATCTGGCCTCAGACACTTCCCAGCTGTGTGACCCTGGGCAAGTCATTTCACCCTGTTTGCCTCAGTTTCCTCATCTGTAAAATGAGCTGGAGAAGGCTAATGAGCCTTAAAGGATGAGGTTTCAAAAAGGCCTGGAGAAGGCAAAGAGCAGAGCAAACCCTTCCAGTATCTCTGACAAGAAAACCCCAAATGGGGTCACAATGATAGATAGATAGATACATATACATATACATATATATACACTAACAGCTAACATTTACATGGTGCCTGAAGGTTATAAGCCACTTATCATATATTATTTCGTTCGACCTTCACAACAACCCTGTGAGGCAGGTCTCTATTTTATCTCTATTTTACCTGAGTCAAACAGAGAGGTAAGTGACTTTTCCTGGGTCAGTCTGAAGCAGGATTTGAAGCAAGGTCCTGCTGACTTCAGACAGCTCCGTCCTCGATAGACCTGCTCTCTTTGATCAAAGAATTATGCCGGGCATAAACATTTCCAGTGGCTAGAACAGAAGACAGCAGCTTTTTTTTAAAGCTTCGTGCCAAGGTGTGGGCCCCTGGGGGAGAACGCTGGGGGAGGGCCACTGTCCCCGGGCTCTTGGAAGCTCTCCAGGGGCAGCCTCGGAACAGGTTACAGACGTGCAAGCCAGGACTTGATATCGAAAGGGTTAAGACAGACAATCGCTTCTGGGGAACAAACATTCTCCTCTACCGTCTCCTTTAGGTACACAAACTAGTCATTAGTCTGTCATAACAGCATATTCATGACAAAAACAGCTGGCCTTTATCAGCCCTGGCACACAGTAGGGCTAGAGATTAGACCCATGACTCCACTGTTGTAGGAAACTCCCAGGTGAATAAAGTTCGTCCACCCATATAGGTCATTTGAACCTTCTCGGAAGTTTAAAGTCTTATGAGAGCGCAGAGTCGGGGAATCGGGGTTACCCTGAATCAAAATAAAATGAAATTCGGAAATACTTAACAAAATAAATAAAAATACAATAAAATATGGATAATATTAAATTTTATACCTAAGTCAATGTGTGACCTGCAGGGATCTTTATGTATCTCTTAGCTGACCTGCCTGCTCAGGGACAGACTATTTTTCCTTGCTCAGGCAGATTTGAACTGAGATCCTCTCTCCATCCGTACTGCTTCTAAACCACAGGAAGACCCAAGAACGTCATCTTATAGTATTCCTCTCTCTGTGGACTACTGTTAGGTGGAGGGGGATAGGGAACCGCTGCCACCGAGGATCAGGGAAGGCTTTCTGGAAGAGGCATCCCCTAACGAGCCTTGAAGGAAGAGGTTTCAAAAAGGCCGGGAGAAGGCAAGGAGCGGAGCCCGTTCACCTGTCCGGAGGTGGGAGAACAGATAGGAAGCCAGTGTCGCTGCCACAGAGGGCGCAGGAAGGGGAGTGATGTGAGAGAAGGGTGGAGCCACCCACGGAAGTCAGCGTTCCCCATTATTGATCTGCGTCTGGTCAGCTCCAGCTGGTCTAACTGACGGCCCAATTCTGCAAGACACTGGAGGCTGTCTGGTGAGGAGTGGGGGTAAAAAGCCAGGAAGGGGAGAGAGCCCCGGGATCCTGGCTCTGCCACCTGCGGGTCCTTGGGCAAATCGCACCTCTGAGCCTCAGTTTCCTCATCTGTAAAATGGAGACAATAAGACCCATAATTCCCCACTTGCAGGATTCTTGTGAGTTTGAAAACCTTAAGGCATCCTATAAAAGGTCAGCTAGCATTTGAATGATGTCTCAGTTCAGATGGAATGACGGGGCGGGGGAGGGGGAAGAAGAGCTAGCAATTGGCCCACATGGGCCAAGTGTAACGGGGGTAAATAGGACTCCCTAGACGGCTGGCTGAGCTTCTCTCGACTTCTCCCCTCCACTCCCCTTCCGGACACCCCAGCCCAGGTTCAGCTCAGGCTCTCTTAGACCAGCTGCATCGGGCTCCGGGAAAACCCAAACCAACACAACACCCCCTCCCCGCACCCTGGGCAGCCCCTTGGGAGGTGGGGGCCCGGGGCTGGAGGCGCCCTTCAGCTCGGCCCGTCAGTATCCGCGGGGGCGCGAGGCTTTCCAGCTGTGGTCAGACGGGGTGGGGCAGCCCTCTGGCTCCCAGGGTGGAGGCTGGAGCGCGCACCGGGCGGAGCCTCCAGTAGGCTCTGGAGTGGGAGGGCGGAGGAGGCTGGCGGGGCGGGGCCTCCCGCGGCCTCGGGGGTGGAAAGAGGCTGGACGGGGCGGGGCCTTTGGAAGGCTCCGGGAAGGAAAGAGGCTGGACGGGGTGGAGCCTCTCGCAGGGTCGTGGGTGGAGGGAGTGGAGGGAGGCTGGACGGGGCGGGGCGGGCTTGTGGCCGGGGCTGGAGGCTCCTACGGCTCCTGCTCTGGCTCCTGCCCCTCCTCCTCCATCCTCCAGCCTCTATCCTCCATCCTCCTCCCCCTCCTCCTCTTCCTCCTCGCACTCCTCAGCCAGCCCCGCGCTTCCCCAGCCGGCCGTGCCCCCGCTCGCCTCCCGGAGTGGCCGGCTGCGGGCGTTCTCCGGGCCCGCCGCTGGACGCCGGCTTCGGTAGTGGGCTTTCTCTTTCTCTTCTCTTCCTGAGTGCTAGGAGGCCGGGAGGCTGCGGCGGGCGCGGCTTGGCCCTGGGATCCGTCGGGGAACGAGAATGATGTACCTGAAGCCGTCCTGGGCGCAGAGCTGTGGCGGCCTCTTGCACCTGGCCGTCCTGCTGAGCCTGGCAGGGCTCCGCATGGACCTGGACTTCTACCTGCTGCTCCCCCCGCCGCCGCCCCTGCTCCGGGACCCCTGGGCACTGCTGGGGAGCCCTGGCGGCGCTGCCTACGCGCTGCCTTCCTTCCAAGAAGGAGCCGTCGGAGGCTGGGGCCACTTGCACCCCAAGTGCCCGGACGCGGATTCAGCCTTCCTGTCCGAGGGACAGGGGCTGCTGCAGGAGGTGCGCACGCTGGGGGTCCCTTTCACCCCGCGCATGCACGTGAATGCCTGGCTAGTGCACTGCGTGGCTGCGGCTGGGGGCGCCGACGGGCCCCAGAGACTGCTGGGGAACGCAGCCCCGACCGAGGCGAGCGGGGACGCGGGTCCTGGAGACCCTGGCGGCAGTAGCAGCAGTGGCGGCAGCGGGCCGGCCCGAGGTGAGGACAAGGACCAGGAGGCCGAGGAAGAGCAGTCCCCGACGGCTGCCCCAGCCTCAGGAGGCGTCGAGACCAGCGGATGCTGCGTCGAGGAGGTAACTAGTGTCGTGGCAAGCACCCCTACATTCCTGGGACTCAGAGCTGGGCCGGGACGTTAGAGCGCATCTAAGCCAACCTCTTCCTTTTTTGAGATAGACGAGAGGAAGAGACTAGCCCAAGGTCACACATGCAGCAAAGCCAGGATTCCATGTGAAAGGGCCTCCAGCTCCGGGCTCCCTTTCCACTTCCTCACTCTGCCGTTAGCCCAGGACAGTGTAGACGAGATTCGGAAGTTTAGCTCGGCCTCACTCCCAGCTGGAGCGGGGGTGGAGATGGGAAATTAGAAGTGATTCTACGGGATTATGTGGGCTCGAACAGAGAAGAAATGGGGAGGGGTCGTTCCCTTGGACCCTGGACACGCCGAGGTCCAGAGGATGCTTCTCTGCTCGCTGGAGGCTTTGAGGGATAATCCAAGGATCCTGAAGTCTGAGGTTTCAAGGGAAGATGGAGCAGGAAGCATCCCTTTCCCCCCTCCCACTTCTGCCGTTCTAGGATTTTAGGAGACCTCGGCCCCAGTGTGGGGAGGGAGCTCTTTTGGTGCTGGGGAGGGGGCTAGGTGACAATTCCCCCTCCTGCTAGCTTCCTAATTTGGATCTTTCTAAACAGCCTTCCTGTGTGTGCTTTACTCTACCTGTCAGACTAACACCCTGGGTGGTAGGCAGTTTACAGATAGGGAAACTGAGGCACGAGGAGGTTGTGACTTGTCCGAAGTCATAAGCCTAGTTCAAGCCAGGACAGGAAGCCAGGCCTCAGGACTCTCCTTTACTACTTGCTTAATCGTGATAGAACAGGAGAAACCAATGAAAAGGTGGACTAACTGGCGTCAGATGGCCCTCCCAGCTCTAGAACTGGCCCCATGACCTAGGTTTGAATCCTACCTCTGACACTTACCTCCTGTGTGACCCTGGCAATGTCCCTTGACTCTCTCTGGGCCTCATTTTCCAGCTGTATAAAATGATAGGGATTGGATGAGACAGCTTCAAAGGCCCCTGCCAGGTAAGTCCTATTCTAAAGCTCTGAGCTTGTGGGGGAAAAGGAAATCTTGGGGTATTTTTCCTCTCCTCAAAAAACCTTCCACCAGTCCGTAGGCAAGTCACACTAGCCTGGACCAACCGGTATTGCAGTGAGGGTAAGCGCCCTAGGCCAGTATCTGGCCTAGGGAAGTGGGCCCCTCCAAGATGGTTGGCTGTTTGTCCTGGTGTGCTAACAACAATTCCAGAACAGTCCTAATAATAGCTCACCCTCCTAAGGGTGGTGCCCAGAGCTCATTAGAGCAAGGAAAGAAAGGCACCAACTATCTCCTCTCCGTGGGACAAACAGGTTTCCTTTTGCCTATGAGCTTTTTCCAATCAGGTTTCCTCCCACCCCTCAATGCCCTGAGATAGACTGCAGAAGTGACCTGTGCCCGATGAACTGGGGATCTGTAAGCAGGGACCAAGATGGGCAGTGAAAGCCAAGGACAGAGACTGCCTGACCCCCCAGTCTCATTTTTAGTGCCACAAGTGATTCAAATGCCTTTAAATGATTTGTTTCTCTTGACACCTGGAGGTTAGAGTTCCTTGCATCATGTTTTGTTGAATTGCAATCTTATGCAAATGAGGGGAAAAGCTCTGAGCTGGCTTAACTCTCTGTGGGCATGCTGTTGCTGGACAAGCTTCTCCACCTTCAGCTAAAGAGAGGATTGTCTCCAAGTGGGTAATGATTCACCCTTATGCTAATCTAACCCCATCCTCCTTGGATGGATCACAGTCATCCCTGCACCTTGCCGCTCACAGGCTTCCTTGGTCTACCCACACAGACTCTCTGGAAGTCCCCTGCTCTCTCCCCCACGATGCCACCACCCCTGTTCCATCATCATCACTTTTTACCTGGACTGTTTGTTGGTCCCTTCTTTCTCCCCATTGATAATCCATCCTCTGCCCAGCTACTGAAATAACTCAGGATTGGACCTTGGAAGATGGTTACTACCCTTCTCAAAAACTTCCATGGCTCCCTATTGCCCCTAGGTTAAACTGCAAACCCTTCAGCATGGCATTAGGCCCTTCACCATCAGATTCAGCCTGGTCTTCCAACACTCTACATTCCAGTTCTGCTGGGCTAGCTGTTGTCCTGAACTCTGCACCACTCCATCTCTGGCCCATGGGTGTATGCACAAATTCAGAATACTTATTTCCCTTCTCCAGGAAGCCTTCCCTGATTTCTGCTGCTCTTGTCCCTTCTTCCCAATGATCTTTCCCCCTCAGGATTTATTTAGCTCTGGCCCTACTGTGCTAGGGATACAGATACAAAAGAGACACTCCCTGCCCTTCAAGGGGGTAGAGGGAGGAGAAGGGAATCTGGCAGTAATAACTAGTGAGCATTTTTATAGTGTTTCAAGGTAAGTAGTGTACTTGGAAGGAGGTGCAGTGGACAGAGCACCAAGCCTGGAGTCAGGAAGACTCATCTCCCTCAGTTCAAGCCCAGCCTCGGACGCTTACTAGCTGTGTGACCCTGGGCAAGTCACTTGACCCTGTTGGCCTCTGTTTCCTCATCTGTAAAATAGGAAACCAGTCCAGCATCTCTGCCAAGAAAACAGAAACAGCTGAACAAAAACAAATGTACTCTGCATGTCTTATCTCATTTGATCCTCACAACAACCATGGGGGTGAGGGAGATGCTATTATCCCTGTTTTACAGATGAAGAAACTGAGGCAAGCAGCGTTAAGTGCCTTGCCCAGGGTCACACAACTAGGAAGTGTCTGAGGCCAAGTCCAGCTCTCCCACAGATGGAGGACAAAGAGCCAGGCATGGTAGAGACCAGTGAGAGATCCCCTTGAGCTGGAGTTGAGTTGGAGGAGTCAGGGAAGGCTTCTGGAGGAGGTGGCACCTGGGTTGAGCTTTGAAGGGAAGGAGCCCAGAGCTGGAGGTGAGGAAGGCAGGGGTCCTAGGTAGTTACAGTGCCCAGGGGTCAGGCGGGGAGACCTGCCTACCTGGCTTACCTGGCTGTAAGGATGGATTGTGTAACAGCTGAAGCCCCATTGAGGATGGGGACCATTCCCTTCATTAAATTGGTGGGTTCTCCCTGGGGAGAAAGTGGTCCAAGGCAAGCACCAGATCCCTCTGCCCTCTGGGACACACACGCTGTCCTTGAGGGAAGGGGCCCGAGAAGGCTGACTGCACTGGCCCCAGAGTCCAGTGAAGGTGCCACGCCTTAGGAGATGGACATGTTTCTATTCTAAGCTCAGCCTCCAGCTGAGAAAAATCTGGGTTCAAGGCCTACTTCAGCCACATACTATCTGTGTAACCCTAGCAAAGCACAGAATCCCTCAGTGCTGGATCCAAATATAGACTCTGCAGAGAAGGCTCAGGCCTCAATTTCCCTTCACGAAGGAAATCCCAGGACCAGCCCCTGTCCTACCTATCCCCAGCGCCTGGCACATAGTAGGTACTTCATAGAAGCTCAGCCCCCATCCTACCTATCCCCAGTGCCTGGCACATAGTAGGTACTTCATAGAAGCTCAGCCCCTGTCCTACCTATCCCCAGTGCCTGGCACATAGTAGGTGCTTCATAGATGCTCAGAGTGGCCGTGACTTGTCCATGGCCACTCAGCTGGGTGAGGATTCTGCATTTATGGAACCTCTTTCGGCTATTGGTCAAGCTCTGGGGTCCTCCACAGGGGGCAGGGGCCCAGAAAGCCTCCAGTGGTTCCAGATGCCCTTGGAGAGGTGAAATGTAACATTCGGTGACAAAGTCCCTCATACTGGGGAGGGGGGCTGATCTTAACCAAGGGGGTCCCATGGAGTCAGATGGGATGGGCTTTCTCTGATCCAAGATCAGACACTCCTATTCACAAGGTGCTGAAGTGAATTGAATAAGCATTGAGAATCCCCTTGAGTGGGTAGAGAGTTGCACTCAGAATCTGGGAGAGTCGGGTTCAAGCCATCTATTTAATCCCTCAGGACTCCTGGTGACCTTTTTAGAGGAGGAGTGACTGGGGAGGTGCCACTCTGCTCTGGTGGAGGGAGAGTCCTCCCAGAAATGAAATCCTAGGTCTAACAATATTTTTTTAAATGTTCCAGATCTGAGAGTTCAAAGGTAAAGTGGAACCGGCCTTTCTCAGAGAGCTCATGTTAATGGCTGACAGCCTCACTAATCACTGACTTTATAGAGCCCTTTGAAGTGTTCAAAGCTAGAGGAGCCGAGGTATTACAGGCCTCGAGGGAACTGAGGCCCGGGAGTGGCTTAGCTGCAGGCGGCACAGCGCCTGGCAGAGACAGGATCGAACCCAGGACTCCCGTGTCCAGGCTGTGCTCCCCACGTGGTCAACAAAGAGAACTCGGGGGAGGGGACACCTGCTGGGCATGTGGGTGTGCATGCCCTGGTGGGGCCACCATGGTAGATGCCCTGGTGCAATGGAGAGAGAGGAGCTGGCTGGGATTCCTACCCTTGGGCCTTTCTGGGGCTCAGTTTCCCGGGCTCTAAAAGAAGGGGCTTGCACTGTGTGGCCCCCGGGGTCCCGTCCGCCTCAAAGTCTGTGATCCCATGACACTCGGCTCAGAGAAGGTCATTGCGCCAACCCCACCCCCGCCCAGACACAGGCTCCTCAAAGGAATCCGAGTCAATGGAAGTGCTGGAGAATGTAAGCTTCCGAGGGCCAGGACTCCTCTTTTCCAGTCTCCCGCCTGGCACATAGTAGGCACGTCATTATGTTATTGAGCTGAGTTGGAAAGATCCTGGAGGGATGGAGAGATCCCCTCCCCTCTTTGTTCCGTGGAAGCATTTTGGCGTGGCGGAGTTTTCTAAGTAGAGGCTGTGGCTTCGTTCTCTCCTGGGGTGAGTCTAAAACCGCTTCAGGAATTCCCCCTGACAACAAAGCCCTCCCTCAGAAGCCACACCGTGACCAGAGAGCCGAGGACCACCCCCTTGGGGCCAGCACTGAAGAATCAGCCCCAAGCTCGGACTCTACAGCTCAGCGGCCGGCCCCCAGAGGGGCCCTGGCCAGAACCCAGGGGCCTGCCCAGGCCTTCCAGTGTGAAAACTCCTTCCCCCTAAACATCATCATCTCCTCTATTGTCTTAGAGCAGGGGTTCTTAGCCCTTTTAAATGTGCAAATAACCGAATTTCCACGTCCTTGGCTTCCTTCAAATGATGGGTGTGGGCTGCCAGTGAGAGATCCCGGATGCTAAGCGCATGATTCACATTTTACTTTGGAAGACGTGGTGGAGAAAGTCAAGGTCGTAGCATCCTAGGCCATAGATCAGATGCCATCTGGTTCAGTCTCCCCATTTTACAGATGAGGCCCCCAGTAGAGGAAAGACTTGCCCAAAGTCAGCCAAGCGGAGGGGCAGAGTCCGGTTGTTTGCCTCCTCGGGCCGGGTGACTTCCCAGCTAGCTGCCTCACCCCCATCACACAGCCAGGCACCCTGGCTCTCCAGCTCCAATCCCAGAGCCCTTTGCCCCCAGCCGTCTCTGGAGAAGGTCGGCTTGGGTGGGCGCCTTCAATCTCCCAGGCAACCGAATGCAGAGGGAACCCAGGGATTGGCGTCAATGGGCCGTGGGTGCTTGGCCCCAGTGGCCTCTGGAGTTTGGTTTCTAAATCTGCGATCTGGATCTCGCTTCTAATGCCTGGGGCAGATGAAGTTTCACAGGTGTGCCTGTCAAACGCTCTCCTTCCCCCCAGGAGTTATTACACGCAAGGCGTCCAGCCCTTGGTTACTCAGCAGATTCGGTAACAGCGAGAAGAGGGTTTCACAAATTAAAGCACGTTGCCCAGGACGGATTTACAGTCTGTTTACCGAAGACAAGGTGGTGTGGGCCCCAGGCCTTCTCAGCCAGCCCTTCCCCCAAAACGTGGAACTAGGCTGAGGGAACAGGCAGAGCACTTTCCATGTGAACTTTCCATGGTTGATCTCCACAACCCAGCAGAGGCAGGGGCTCTTATCCCCTTTCACAGTTGAGGAAGCTGAGTCAGGATGGCTCACCTGGTGAGTGTTTGAGGCTAGATTGGAACTCAGACCTTTGTCCCTCTGGGCCCAGCGCTCTGTGCACTGTAGTGACTCCTCTGAACCGTGCCCGCCTCGAGGGTAGTGGTGGGGCTGTGCCTGCCTTGAGGATAGTGATGGGCCTGTGCTTGCCTTGAGGACAGTGGTGGGGCTGTGCCCACTTCGAGGGTAGTGGTGGGGCCATGCCTGCCTCAAGGGTAGTGGTGGGGCTGTACTCTCCTCGAGGACAGTGGTGGGGCTGTGCCCACTTCGAGGGTAGTGGTGGGGCCGTGCCCGCCTCGAGGGTAGTGGTGGGGCTGTACTCTCCTTGAGGGTAGTGATGGGACTGTGCTCGCCTCAAAGACAGTGGTGGGGCCGTGCCCACCTCACAGGGCTCTGCCCACCCACCCAGAACTAAGAGTGTTTAGCCTAGATAAGAGCAGGCTTTAGGGAGGACGAGGGAGGGTGGCATCTGCCTTAAGTTTTGGAAAGCCTGTCCTGGGGAAGAGGGAGCAGACTCCCCAAAGTGGGCTGGGCCAAGGCAGGATGATCCCTGGGCCCGACTGTCGGAGGGGGCATCTTGTCCAGGTGCGTCTTGGTCCCCACAGCTCTGAGCCCGTGGTCATAGCTGGAAGGGACCTTGGGGCCGGGCCAGAGGAGGGCACATCGGCCCACAGGGTGGGAGGGTTTGGCCCGAGGTCATACGACCAGGAATCAGTCAGCCCAGATGTAAGCCCCTGGGGTCCCACTGACTGAGGGTTTGCCTCTCTGCTGCTGGAGGGAGGCAGCTCCCCAGGGAGTGGCTGGCATTGTGAAATGTTCAGGATTGCCTCACCTTATCTGTCAGGTTCAAGGCCACGCCAGAGATAGAACCCCCACTGTTCTCAAATTGCCTCTTCCCTCCCACACGAACCTCACAACAAAAACAAGCCTCTCCCAGAAATGCGGGCCTGACCGTGCGGCCCCTGCTCCTTGACCTGGTCACCTTTACAGCTGGGAGTGCCCGAGACCCTAGCCCCACTCTGAGCCCCCGAAGTTACCAGTGGGTCATTTGTCCCAGCTCTAGCCTAAAGAGGAACGCTGAGCTGCTGCTTTCTGTGGCTGGTCAGACCGCCCCAGAGAGCCTCTGCCTCCTGGGAAATCAGTGAGGGAATCTCCTGTCCCGGGTCCAGAGGCTGTGAGATCTTTGTGTGATGAAGAAAAACCGTTGTGAGATGCTCCAGCCTGGCTCTCTAGGCCCCCCACAGGAGGACCCCAGCCTAGATAGCTTTGTCCCTCCCTCTGCCCAATCTGGAAACATCAGAACTTGGGACCAGGTGCCATCCAGGCCTCATGGCTAGTCTCTCCCCCAGAGGTGGCCAGACCTCCAGCCAGATTGAGGCACCTGTGCCTCTGAGCCCCATCCTTTGATTTCTAATGATAAATCGTGAATAATGAACGTCCCCCCAATTCCCCAAGTTTGCTCTTCCCTCCCCACTTCTGATACAGCTGTCTGTTCAGTGAAGCAGGCACTCCCTCTCTCCGCGCTGTTACAGGAACCACAATTATTTCATTCAGCTTAATTCAACAAACACATATTGCATATTGACTGTGCCAGGCACTCTCCCAGGTCTGGAGGTACATAGACCAAAATGAAATAATTCCTGCCTTCAAGGAGCTTGCCTTCTATGGAAAGAGCCTACCCTACAGCATCCCCAGGGAGACATTTACGTGCAAAGATAGGCCCTTGCGTGGGAGAACCCCTTGGGTCTAGGCCTGCTTGTTTTCTCTCCGCAGGGCCTGTGCCGCATGCAAACCTCAGTGGCCCAGCCGCCTGCCTGAACGTCCTAATCCACACACTAGGACTTTTTCATCCATTTTATTTTTCCTACGTGGATTGTCAATAACTGAGGTTCTTATAGAGGAGACTCCTGTGATAATAAATGATAACAAGAATAGAAGCATTCATGGAAAGAAGTCATCACCAAGGAAGACTTCTGGAAGAGTTGAGCTTTGCCTCAGGCTCCCCAGGTGTAGGAATCTCATAGGCAGAGAGAGTAAGGAGGTCGTGCCAGGCACAGACAGTAGTGAAAGCAAAAGCATGGAGGTGAGAAATCAAGCTCTGAGCACAGGGGGTGGCACTCAGGCCAAGTTGGTTGGGAGCATGGAAGGGGAGCATCTGTGTAAGGAAGATAAGGCTGAAAAGCACAGTGTGGAGAGCCTCGAATGCCGGTCTGGGGTGCTTGACCGCTTTCTGTCAGCAGCAATGGCAGGGTTTGGAGTGGAGGAGTCATAGGTCAAGGACCCAAGGAAGCTTCGCTGAATGTGCGCCTGCTGTGGGGGAGGGACTGGAGGAGACCTGTCAGGCTGTCGCAACAGTCCAGGTGGGCGTTAAAGAGAATTGTGTATAAGGGCGTTGGCCATGAGAACCAGACCAGGGAACCAAGGAGGGAGAGGTTGCTGAGGAAGAACGGGAAGAACTTGGAGCTTAGATCATGGATAAGGAGCAGGTGGGAGTTCCTGCCTCCTTGCCTTTGTCCATGCTGTCCCTCATGCCAGGCATGCCCTCCTTTGTCACCTCAGCTTTTTAAGACTCAAGGCTTTGTCCAAGTGCCACCTCTCACAAGGGCCAGTTCCTGACTCTCCCAGGTGTTAGTGTCTCTCCCTCCCCCACAAATGACTTTGGATTTATTTTGCTTGTATTTTCCTTCCATCAGAATGTAAACCTCAGACATTCTCTTTTGTTAGTCAGCCAGCATTTATTAAATGCTTACTGTGTACAGGCATAGTGCTAAGTGCTGGGGACACAGAGAAAGGAGAAGAAACCAGCATCCATGCATGTAGCCCCAGCTTTACCAAGATCAAGTGAACTGAGGAGCTGGAGGCTATGGGGGAGGGGGTTGCCAAACCCCTTCCTGGGTCTTTGCAAAGACCCATTGAGAACCTTGTCCCTTTCCCTTCCACATACCTGGAGCGGCCTCCGAACTTTCATCCCAGGGTCCCAGGGAAGAAATGCTTCCCATCAATACAAGTCAACGGCAGCCCCTGTGACTTGGAGGCTTAGAAAGCTGCCTGGGCCCTGAGAGGTGTCTGAGCTTGAACCTACGGGTTTCGAGACCACCTCTCTATGCATGAGGCTACACTGCTCCTCCAGGTATTTTGTACATTCCTATGGTTTTCTTAAAGTAGCATGGAAGAGCCTTCAAATCCCAGACACAGTGGTGAGAATCATCAAGCACAGGTCCAAATCCTGCCCTTGCTTCGGGCCTCGGGCCCACGCTTGCTCCCTGAATGACCTTGGCAGCAGGGCCTACCTTTCCTCCCATCCTCCCCTCCTTTTAATCTGTGTCTTCCTGGAGACACCCCGCCATCCTCTCAGACTCCAAGGCACGGGTGTCCCGCCCTCACTCTCCCCATTCCATCCATCCCCTGATGCTGACAAGTCACCAGACACAAAACATCTGGCCCTGTGCATGTACACTGCTTCTTTCCTTCCCCTCAATGGCTGTGAGGGTCTGCCGGACATTGTCTCCCTCATCTCCTCATTCAAGTCTGGCCTTCATGCCGCCGACCAGAGGCAGGACAGTGGAGTGGATGGAGTCAGGAAAACCTGAGTTCAAGTTTTGTCTCAGATGCCTACTGGCCGTGTGACCCCGGGCCTGTCACTCAACCCAGACTTTCTTCGTGACCCCTAGAAGAACTCCCCAGTTTACACCAAGGGCTTCCCTCTAAGCAGAAGAGAGCTCAAAGCACTCTTACCATTTTACCCATGAAATGACTAGTCAGGGTCACACAGCTGGGGCAAAAATCAGGATCTGAACTCAGGGTTGCCTGGTGTCTTACAAAGTAGAAGGAGCACCATCTCTGGATTCTGAGGCTCTGGGTTCCAATCCTGCCTCTTAAACACTGTTTAACTTCCCATGTTACCATCTGCTGAACTCTCACCCTGCTGGCTTCAGAGCCCAATCCAAGGCACCCCTCCCTGGGGCTTCAGATGAATCAGTCACCAGAAGTGACCTTTCCATTGTCATTCCACCCTCTCCTATGCACTTATGTGGGGGAGGGGGGAACCTCCCTTTGTGTAAGCTCCCTCCACCGAAGCAGATTGACAGATACTTTGCAGCTTTCAGGTCCACGGTCAATTGCTGGTCTGGGGTCCCACAGTCAGTAGACTAGAGTTTGTATTGTGTTAATTTGTCCGTTGTTCTGTTCCTCCTCCTGGACTCTAATCCGGAGGGCGGCGATCACGCTTTGTTTTTGTATCCGAGGGCCAGGTGCGCAGAAGGTGCTTAACAGGTGACTGAATTAGGTGTTTTTATTAGCTTCAGGTGTGTATCTTGATCTTAAAAGAAGACGGCTGTGGGCATGAGGGCCTCACCTGTAATCCGGCTACCTGGGAGGCTGAGGCTGGGGGAATCTCCTGAGCTCAGCAGTTCTGAATTGCCGTGGGCTGAGCCAATCAGGAGTTTGGCATTGATATGGTGAGGGATGGGGGGCAGCACCCAGGTGCCTAAGACTGTGAATCACATACCCACCCCACACACCCCCAGAGGAGACCCCATCTTAAAAGACAAACAAGTTGAAATGTACTTTTTTTTCGTAAATAGTATTTTATTTTTCTAGTTACGTGTAAAGGTAGTTTTCAACATTCATTTTTATAAGATTTTGAGTTCCAAATTTTTCTCCCTCCCTCCCTTTCCTCCCCCTGCCCCCTCCCCGCCCCCCACCCAAGACAGCAAGCAATCTGACATAGGTTATACATGTGCAATCATGGAAACATTTCCACGTTAGTTGTGTTGTAAAAGAAAAAACAGAACCAAAGGGAAAAGCCACAAGAAACAACCACAACAAAAAGAAAACAGTGCTTCCATCTGCATTCAGACTCCATAGGTCTTTCTCTGGATGTGAACAGCATTTTCCATCATGAGTCTTTTGGAGCTGTCTTGGAACACTGTTGCTGAGAAGAGCCAAGTCTATCAGAGTTGGTCATCACCCAGTGTTACTGTTACAGTGTTCGATATTTGAGATGTACTTTTTAAAAATTTCTCCATTAAAATAAATGTTTTTAAGTAGATTTTATTTGTAAATGAGCCTCAGTCGATCAGTAGCATTACAAGGAATATCTAGGAACCGGTGATTAGGTTACCAATGAATCAGTCAGTGAAAAAACGTTTATTATTATTGGAGGGCAGCTGAGGTTGAGTGACTTGCCCAGGGTCACACAGCTTAGTGAGTGTCAGAGGGTGGATTTGAACTCAGGTTCTTCTGACTCCAGGGTCAGTGTTCTACCCACTGTGCCACCTAGCTTTCCTGGAAGAAGTATTTATTATTAAATGCTGACTTCACAAACTCAGAGACGGCTTCTGAAGGTTAAGCAATTAATTCCATTCGGATAACAAGAACTAAGAGCCTTCAATCCTCGTGGTCCTGTGCTAGGAGGTGGCAAATATAATGATAGAAATGAAATTGGCCGCGCCCTCCAGAGTTTTACATTGCGTGGCAAACTCACAATCTTTCCGTCGTTCTGCCCGTAGCTTCTGAAAGGAGAGAGGGCTGATCGCTTGCATCGAGGGTGTCCGAAGGGGCTGAACCTCTCTTTGGTCCCTAACCCTGCCCTTCCTTCTGTTACAAAGGAGTTGCCCGGGGTGGCGGTGGCCAACACGGGTCGAGGAGACGGAGTTGAGGGATGGAGAAGAGAGCGTCCCGGGATCGGAGGCCGGCCTCGCTGGGCTAGGGCGGGTGGGCACAGACGGATGGCCTGGAGAGATCAACGAGGCGCTGGGGTGGGGGGAGCAAAGAAGGCCCTGGACTTCCCAGGAGGAGCTCCTGTGCTGAAGACCCGAGTCTCTTCCCCAATCAGACTTTCCCCGAGTGCGGGTGTGATCGGCAGGCAACGATGAAGCATTTGCTGCGCGGCAGGGCTCTGGGGAGGCAAGGGCAGACTGGTCCCTGCTCTCCTGGAGTATCCATTCTTAAACTCTACCGGAGGTATCCAGCATCGTCATAGATAACATTTATAAAGCTCCTACTGTGTGCCAAGCACGGTGCTGAGTGCTTTACAGGTATCATTTCCCCTGGATCTTCATGACCACCCTAGGAGGCAGGTGACATTTTGCAGCTGGGTAAACTGAGGCACAGAGGCGAAGTGACTCAGTCACACAGCTAGAAAGTTTGCCAAAAAGTAAATCTAAAGATGGGGAGGTGTAGTACATTTTTGTTTATTTTGTTAAATATTTCCCAATCACTATAAAATAAATTTTTAACATTCATTTTTTAAACTTTTGAGTTCCAAATTCTCTCCCTCCCCACTCCTTGAGAAGGCAAGCAATTTGATATTGATTGTACGTCTGTGTTATCTCCCATTGTATCCTCCCTCCAAACTATACCATGCACTTGTTCAATGGTTTTTAAAAGGGAGGCCACTGGGGTCAGAGGACCTGAGTTCAAATCCCATCTATATCGCTTACTACCTGGAAGACCTTGGACTACTCACTTAATCTCTTGTGGCCTGAGCAGATGGTCTCCAAAGTCCCTTCCAGCTCCAGGCCTATAAGCCTAAGACCCCGTTGGTTTAGGGGCTCCCTCCACCAATGGGCATCCCCAGCCCTCCGTCCCCGAGACAGGCCGTTGAATTGTTGAGGATGGGAAAAGATGTCATGGTCCAGTGGCCCATCTACTAACGATGTACATTTGTTCAGTTCAGCCTGGCTGGCACCATCATTAGGCCTCAACTGGAGGCCTTCTTGGGTTGAGAGGATACACCTGCTTACTGTCCTCTGTGAGAGGCCCGTCCATCAGATTAGTAGCTTCAGTGTAGTAGGGGGTCAGTCAGGGCAATCAACAGTCATTACACATTTATTAAGCACCTACTGTATGCTGGACACTATACTAATCTCTGAGGACACAAAAAAGAGACAAAAGACAGTCCTTGCCTCAAGGAGCTCACAATCTAACAGGGGAGACAACAGGCAAACAAGTACGTGCAAAATAAGCTATCTACAGGATAACTAGGAAATCATGAACCGATGGAAGGCAGTAGAACTGAGAGGGGCTGGGAAAGGCTTCCTGGAGAACATGGGATTGTAGCTGGAATTAGGGTTACAACCATGTTTCCTTCTGTTTGTCAACAGTATCATAATATATGATTATTGTAATATAATTGATACTTATTATGTAATGTTATTATAATAATTAGACAACACTAATTATAATAATAGAATAATATTTGTTTCTAATTAATCCCTTTCCCATTTTCTCAAAAGGAAATTTGTTTAGAAATCATCGGTAACAAAGAGTAGATTGCTATAGTCGTTGACTTCTCCATCTTGTGTTCCTATCCTATTCCACTGATCCACAACTCTGTTTCTTAGCCAGTACCAGGTAGTTATGATGACTGCTGCTCTATAGTACAGTTTAATATCTGGTATGGCTCGGCTGCCTTCCCTAGCATTTCTTTTCATTAATACCCTAGATATTCTACACCTCTTGTTCTTCCAGATGAATTTCGTTATTATTTTATCCAGCTCTGTAAAATAATTTTTGGTAGTTCAATTGGTATGGCACTGAATAGATAAATTTAGGTAAAATTGTCATTTTTATTATATTAGCTTGGCCTAACCATGAGCAACGGATATTTTTCCTTTTATTTAGATCTGACTTTATTCACGTGAAAAGTGTTTCATAATTATGTTCATATAGACCCTGGGTTTCTCTTGGCAGAAGACTCCCAAATATTTTATAGTGTCTACAGTAATTTTGAATGGAATTTCTCTATCTCCTGCTGTTGGGCTTTGTTAGTAATGTATAGGAATGCTGAAGAATTATGTGGGTTTATTTTATATCCTGCAACTTTGCTAAAGTTGTTTATTATTTCAAGTAGGTTTTTACTTGATTCTCAAGGATTCGCTGAATAAATCATCATATCATCTGCAAAAAGTGATCATTTAGTTTCTTCTTTTCCTATTCTAATTCCTTCAATTTCTTTTCTTTTCTTATTGCTACAGCTAACATTTCTAGTACCAAATTGAATAGTAGGGGTGATAATGGACATCCTTGTTTCACCCCTGATCTTACTGGGAATGCATCTAGCTTATCCCCATTACAAGTAATGCTTGTCGATGGTTTTAGGTAGATGCTATTTATAATTTTAAGGAAGGCTCCATTTATTCCTATGCTTTCTAGTGTTTTTAATAGGAATGGGTGTTGTATTTTGTCAAAGGCTTTTTCTGCATCTATTGAGATGATCATATGGTTTCTGCTAGTTTTGTTATTGATATGGTCAATTATGCTAATCGTTTTCCTAATATTGAACCAGCCTTGCATTCCTGGAATAAATCCTACCTGGTCATAGTGTATTATTCTGGTAATAAGTTGCTGCAATCTTTTTGCTAATATTTTATTTAAAAATTTTGCATCAATATTCATTAGGGAAATTGGTCTATAATTTTCTTTCTCTGTTTTGACTCTACCTGGTTTGGGTATTAGTACTATATTTATGTCATAAAAAGAATTTAGTAGGACTCCTTCTTCACCTACTTTCCCCAAATAGTCTACGAAGTATAGGAATTAATTGTTCTTTAAATGTTTGATAGAATTCACATGTAAACCATCTGGCCCTGGAGATTTTTTCCTAGGGAGTTCATTGATGGCTTGCTCAATTTCTTTTTCTGAGATGGGGTTATTTAGAAATTTTACTTCCTTTTCTGTCAACCTGGGCAATTTATGTTTTTGTAGATATTCATCCATATCTCTAAGGTTGTCAAATTTATGGGCATACAATTGGGCAAAATAATTCCTAATTATTGTTTTGATTTCCTCTTTATTAGAGGTGAACTTACCCTTTTCATTTTTGATACTGGTAATTTGATTTTCTTCTTTCTTTTTTTTAATCAAATTGACCAAAGGTTTATCAATTTTATTGGTTTTTTCATAAAACCAGCTCTTTGTTTTATTTATTATCTCTTCTGAGAGAGCAGTTTAGTTGAGTGATGAGCTGTTTCTTCAGAGTTCATTAGTGGATTCTATATCTTTGCCTCCTCTTCCCATGATTCTCTGTCTATTTGCAGGAGGCCCAAATTTAGGATCTTTTATAGTTACTGTGCTTATGATACCATCTCAGTAAATGCCTTTATTTTGAGCTAATTGTGTCCTCTGGCTTATACTAAAGGGAGTCTTTAGTAGTGGGGGCCCATGAGCAATAGTTTTAGGAATGTGGACCTGAAGAGTACCTTGAACTGGGACGGTCTTCCTGCTCAGGACTCAGCCTTCTCAATTGAGTTAAGGGGTAGGGGGGAGCTCAGACTGGGGTCCAACATGGAAATACACCTTCCAATTCTAAAACCTTCTTACCCAGATAGGACGCCATCCAGATTCTTTGTTTTTGCACTGAAGTTCCTCTGCAACCCTTCTTCCAGCTTACTCTCCTATACTCCTCTGTGTGTGTGTGTGTGTGTGTGTGTGTGTGTGTGTGTGTGACACACACTTCATTGTGAGCTTATTTTCACACCATTTCTTCAGTCACCTGTCCAGACCCACCCTATAATTCTGTGGTCCCTTCAGCCCCTGGCTGTCTTTCCATACTAAATGCTCCAATGGATCTTTAATCTCATCACTGTGGATGTTCCCTCCACTGGTGCAGATTGCAGACCATCTAGGGCTATCCTTGAGTCCTCTTGACATCATAAGGATGCTAGCCGAGCCCTCCTGGGCTGTTCATTTTCATCCTTCAGAGAAAGTCTCTTGAGCAAATCACTTCATCTAGGCAACTCTCTGAGACTATGTTGTTTTTTTTTCAGAGAAGGTGCCAGATTGCATTGGTAAAAGGAGTCTTCTCACCTGGGAGTTCCTTATACTAATAAATCACAGGTCCAGGTCCCATGCCTATCCCTGTCTCAGTGAACCCTATCTTTCTGTGTCTCACCATCATAGTAGAACGTTGGGAACCTTACACTTTCCCGGAGGAAATCCAGCCCACTCTCCTCTTACACAGATTTGGGACCAACTCATCATCCATCTGAAGTCGCAATCTGTTCAACAGACATTCTTCATCCACTTGGCCTTCCCTGTGTAGATGGTTCAGATTAACAGACCTTTTAATCCCCTGAACAAAACAGGGTATTTGGCAGTATCTTAGGGTGTTCCCCTGCCTGATCAACTGGGGTGGGGAGCAGCGTTCTCTTCTTAGAGTTCTTCTAGGTGATATCCCTTTTCCTTACCTCAATCTCTGCTTCCAGAATGTAAAAATAAACCTCACCAAAATGCAAGAAAATTTGGGTCATAAACTGTATATTTTGGAAGAAAAATTCATGTTTTAATACACAGTCAAATTTTATGTTCTACTTGGTGTATTGAAATGTTCAATTATATTAAGTTCAGAATTTGTAAAAGTCAATTTTTTTAAAACTGTGTATATTAACTTTTGAAGAATTATCATTCAGAATGGTTTTGTCTTCAGCCAACTCTAGTCTGGCCTCAGAGCCACTTCCTGACCTGGCCTTGTGACCCACCAGGACAGGTCACCTTGCCCTCTTTTCTGGCCCCTTATCACCCCCCGCTCCCCGCTCCCAACCCCACTTCTTCTCTTCCTGCTGTTGCTTCCCTTTGTTTTTACGTGGCTGGCCTGTTGCTCTACTTTGGACAGGCATCTCCTTAGTAAACAGTGGCTCTGACCCATCGCCTCCAATGGCCAGTGATCAGTGTTGGTCTGTGAGCCAGCGTATTGTCCAGCTTCCTGGGCATCGCTGTCAGCCCCTCTGCCCAGCTGGAGCAATTCCTGGCTCCTCTTCTTGTAGACAGGATAGATTTATGTTCATGACACGCCTTTGTGATTTCATTATGTTCACCTGTATTTTAAAATATACATATATATGTATATGTGTATATGTGCATATACATATATATTTATATACATATATATGTATAGATATATTGTCCTAGCTGTGTGACCCTGGACAAGTCAGTTCACCCTGTTTGCCTCAGTTTCTTCATCTGTAAAATGAGCTGGAGAAGGAAATGGCAAAGCATCTAGTATCTCTGCCAAGAAAACCCCAAATGGGGTTACAGAGTCAGACATGACTGAAAACTACTCAACAAAATATAAAACCAGTTTTAATTGTCAACAAGCATTTATTAAGTGGTTACTATGTGCTAGGCATTGTGCCAAGCTCTGAAAATAAAAATCCAAGCAAACAGAAAGATAGCTCCTGCCCTTTGGGAGCTTGCATTCATTAGAATGGGTAAAAACACATCAGAGGAAGCTGAAGGCTGGTGGGAGCAGGGGGAGGAGATGGTAGAAGAAGTAATCCAGAGAGTCAGGATCAGATTCTAGAGAGGAATGAAGGAGTGAACATGGGGTGGCCTGGCCATTTCCTAAAATGGAGGTTCCAGGAGGAACCGACCAGTCTGGAGGACCAGGAGGGCCACGAGGATGGAGGCATCTTCTAGAGCGAGAGGTTGCTGGGTAGAGAAATGTCTGGAGAATCAGCAGGACTTACAGAAGAGGCCTTAAACATTCAAGATGTCTCTCTTTGCCTCCTTGGTGGGCCTCCCCCTTCCCCAGGAATCCCTTTGCCCTGACAGTACAACCCTTGGGTTCGGGTCCTCATGGTGAGGGGAAAGCACGGGAGCTGACTAGAGTATGGACCCTTTTCCTTCCCTCTGATGAGCCCCACCATTGCAGCCTGTGCAAGCATTTTGAGACCCACACTGTTATTGCACTGGTAGTAAAAAAAACAAAACAAAATAAAACAAAAAACCAAAGACTGGTCCATCCACCTAGCAAGAAAATCACAGAGTCTCCTGACTTTTTAAAAACTATTTTCTTTTCTTGCTATTTTTAACTTAACAATCATCAACCAACTGGAACATTTCCTTGTACACAGAACAGAAAAAGAGGATTGTACCAAAAATTGCAAGGCTTTGTTAGGTGCAGTTTGAATTTTAAAGAGATTGATTCTTAGACTAATATATTTAATATATTATTCATATAATAAATACATTTATATAAGTATATTAATAGAAATATATTAGCATATTTCTATTATATACATTTATACAATATATTATATAAATGTATTTAGGTAATAAATGTATACTTAATATATTGTGTTGATAATATTAAAAGATAATAAACAATAAATTCAACACCTCAATTTCAAAGCTGTCCACTTGTCTGTGTCTTCTTCAGAACTTCCTTCTTTTCTGTTTTCTTTTTTTAAAAAGTGTTGTAAAGGTCTCCCACTCCTCCCCCTCCCCCCCTTCTTCTTTTTCCAGGCCTTCCTTCCTTTGAATCTTCTCAGGTACCAATACAGCCTTCTAGAATTACAGTACTACCCTAAAAATATGCTTCCTGAAATGAGAAAAAAAAAACACAACTCAGGGCTGATAGAGAGTTGCTTCCTGTGCACAGTCCACAGAACTCACAGTTCCAGCAAAGTACCGTTGGCTTCATTCCTTTCCCTTGTGGCTTTGTCCTTTGATGCTCCTTACCTGTGACTCCCACTTGGCTCAATCAAAATTTCTTTTATTTGGTCCCCAAACTGCTTGTGATTTAAGAATTCCTCCACTGCTCTCAGATGCTTCCACCCAGAGGGCTGAGAGGTTTGCTAGAGGGGTCACAGAGCTGGCGTGCGTGCGTGCATGCGTGTGTGTGTGTGTGTGTGTGACAGCACCTTCTTTCTGACCACATCAACTCTGGTCCCCATCTCCTTCCCTTTGGCTTTCATAGCCCCCTATTCCCAAAGCCCTGGTAGCCAAAGGTCTTTGCAATGTTGTGGAGGGAAACACCAGAGTTCCCAAGGGAAGCATCGCAGAGGATCCCTGATCCATCAGGTGGGTGCTCTCTCTAACAACCCACCCCACCCCGGCCCCACCCTTGATTTCTCATTCTGGACATTCTTGTCTAGAGAGGCTCTCCCCAGTCAGCCTTCCCTAAGGACTTAAATTTGTCATGTTAATTTTTTTGTTTCATATTTCACACCTAACATTTATATCACCCCTACTATGTTCCAGGCACTGCTCTAAGCAATTATCATTTTATTTCATAATCACAACCCCCCGGGGGGGGGGGGTTGTGATTGTGGTATGTTTTGTCAAGGAGAGTTCACAGTTTTGTAACTTTGGGGACAGAGTTCCAAATCATTTTCCAGAAGGTAGAACCGATTCACAGCTTTACCAACAAGGTCCTTCCTTGGTTCCTCCAACCCTTTCCCTTTTCGTCATCTCTGCTGATCTGTGGGTGCTAGAACCTCAAGAGTTATTTCAATTTGTAGTTCCCTTTTTTATTAGTCATCCGGGACATTTTTTTTTCATACAGCTGTTCAGAGCTTGGACTTCTTCCTTTGAAGACCTGCCTGTTCAATTCTTTGACCATTCATCCATTGGGGAATGGCTCTTGTTTTTATATATTCCTTATATATTTAGACATCAGACTTTTATTAGAGATAATTACTGCAATTATGCTGCGAAATAGTTCCTACTCAGCTGTTCCCCTTCTAATTTTAACTACATCGATTTTGTTTGTGCTCTTTAATTTTAAGTAATTAAAGCGGTCTGCTGTATCTTCTGTGATCTTCCTTGGTAATGAATTCTTCTTCACCCATAGCTGTGAAAGGGACCTCCTACTTTGCTGCTCTATTTAAAGTAACAGTTATAATAATGATAATGTGACCTTCTATATTCAGGGAGAGTATCCATTTGGAGCGCATTTAGTACAATTGTCCCTTCCACATCATGGGGGTTAGGGGTGCAGTATCCCCACAATCTGGAAAATCTGAGTAAAAATTTTTGGCTCTCCCTTTGTACCAGAGAAGAAGTCTGAATTTTTTCTTTTGCTTTTATGAGGTCTTTTCAGTGTCGAAAGATAAAATACGTTGAATTATTCACTATACTTCTATTTTATGTATTTCTGAGTTTCTAAACTTTTTCTGTGTCATCTGAAGCTTTTGCAAAACTCCTCAAAAATTCCTATTTAATTTCTTATGCCCACCCGCAATATATCAAAACCGCGATGGAGAAAGTCACAATGTGGAAAGGATAATTATCTATGGTGTGAGATGCTTGCCTAAACTAAGATTTCTTAACCTGGGGTTCATGAACCCCTAGGAGATCCATGAATAGATTTAGGAAATCTATGAACTTAGATGGGGAAAAAATACATCTTTATTTCCGTGTGATCGGCTTCCTTTTTAATCCCCTATATTTTATTTTTTGCATTTAAAAACCTGTTTCTGAGAAGGGGCCCATGGGCTCCATCAGACCTCTGCCAAAGGGGTACATGATACAAAAATGGTTAAGGACTACTGGCCTCAACCTCATTTCTGCCAGATAGCTTTTTGATTTTCCCAGCCGTCTTTGTCATGTGACCCCAGTGGTTCTGGTCTTTTTCTAGTCGGTGGAAGCCAATAGCATGCACAGGCTGCCCCATCCATCCTTCACTTGTCCCTGCTTTCTGACCCAACTCCTTTTTCAGTCCTACTTGGCTTTGACAAAGGATTTCGTGATGCTTGCTGCTTGTAATTCAGTTTTAAAATGTCGACCATATAACACCTAAAAAGTTCTTATGGTCCACGGGAGCGCCATCCTGGAACGTTGGCCTTGGAGGACAGGCCAGGCTCTCTCAAACTTTACAAAAAAGGGGAGAGTGTACTTTACCAGATTGCTTGCCTCCTTCCTGGGTTAGGTTAAATGCTGTCTTTGTTTACCTTCTCTAGTGAGTTTCTCTTTCCTCTCCAATTGTGGTAAGCTCCCTGAGGGCAGGGCTCATGCCTTCTACTGCCTGGTCTCTGCTCCCCACTTCTCCATTAGGCTATAAGCTCCCTGAGAGCAGGGCTCATGCCTTCTACTGCCTGGTCTCTGCTCCCCACTTCTCCATTAGGCTGTAAGCTCCCTGAGAGCAGGGCTCATGCCTTCTACTTCCTGGTCTCTATTCCTCACTTCTCCATTAGACTTAAGGGCAGGGTCTGTCTTTTGACTCTTTCTGTGTCCTAAGGCTTAGCACAGTACCTGGCATATAGTAGGTGCTTAATAAATGTCGATTGATCCTTCTAGGTGCTCAGTTAGGATATATGGAACAAAGGAATGAATGGTCAGCCTTCCTCAGTCCACTGAAGAAAGACTTTGACCTTCAGACAGGAACCTTTCTAAGGAACACCCAAGCCCGTACTTCCCCGCAGGCCTCCTCTCCTGATCTCTCTGTGCCAGTTTGGATTCCTTATCCTTCCCACCACCCTCATGCCCAGACTCCTTCCCCCCACTCCCTCCGATCCAGCTCCCAGGGACTTTGTCCAGCCTTCCTGGTTCACACTCACTGCCTGTTCTTCTGTCCCCAGGCTCCACTCTCTTCTTCCCTTTCCCAATGCCTCACCCCTTAGCAAACACATCCAGCAGCCCGATAGTGCCCCCAGTGCCAGCCAGGACAGCCTAGCTGCCTTGCCCTCCCTTTCCCAGGAATCTTTGGTCACCAGTGTTGCCCTTTGGAGCTAAACAGAACGAGGCCAAGGACTCATGTCACTACTCACTAAATATTTAAAGAAAGCTCTCACATCCCCCTGCCTTAGCTTTTCTGCAGGCCCCTGGGGGCTCTTCCTGGCTTCTCACTTTAATCGTTACTTATCTGGTAATTTTTGGAGATGATTTTAGGTCATTTAACCATTATTTCATTATTTTAAGACATTATTTCAACATTTTAATTTTTAATTACTTTGAAGTTTATTTTTAGTAATTTAATTATTAATTGTTTAATTATTTATCTAGTCAGCCCTCCTCAGTACACTCAGCACCTTTTCAACGTCCTTCCTAAAAGTGCCTCCAGAACTGAATAGGAGGCGTGGGGGAGGGGGCTAGAGCCGGGTTCAAATCCTGGCTCTACCATTTTCTTATTATTATCTTAATATTATAATGACCTTGGTGACCTTGGCTCAGTCACTGAACCTCTGCCTGCTTCAGTATCCTCACTGGTAAAAAGGAGCTCCTAATAGCACCTCCTTCCTGGGCTTGTTGTGAGGGTTACAAGGCGCGTAGCCCAGTGCCTGGCACCTAGGAAGCGCTATAGAAACGTCAGCCTCCACTATTATTAGTGATATAGTATTATAAAATAGTAATAAAATAATTGTATTGTATTATAATATACAACCGTGAGTATAAGATATAAATGTAATAGTTAGGCAATTGTAATAAATAATTACATGCCGTATATAATTATCATAATAATTAATAATAGCTATCATTTATATCATTAAAATTGGCAAAGTATTTTATGTTTATTATCTCTGGACCCTCATGATAACCCTGAGCGATAGCTGCTGTTATTATGCCCTTTTTACAGATAAGGAAACTGAGGCAGGCAGGGTTAAGTGACTTGCCCAGGGTCACACACCCAGTAAGTGTCCGAGACAGGATTCCTGACTCCCAAACCGGACACTATCCACTGCACCACCCGGCCGCCTGAGCTGTTCAAACCATCCTGCTCGGACCAGGGTGGGATGCGCCTGGACAGTGCCCTCCGCCCCCATCGCAGCCGCCAAGGTCAGCCGTGGCTTTGGGGGATGCGGAGTCCCGCCTTTGACGCACCCGGAGCCTGGCGCCCACAGAGACGCTGGCAGATTTTTTCTCACTGTTTGAACACTGCCATGGAGCTGAGGAAGCTTGTTCCCGGGATCCATCCCGCTACATAATAACTTTACTTCCGATAATTATTGATACATACTAGCTCCTCTCGCCCTTCCCTCTGCTCTGCGGGAATCTCTTTAGGCCCTGTCTCTGCCCCGCAGGCCAGGGAAGCCCCCAGGAGAGCAGGAAAGCCCGGGTGGACATTGGGCTGAACAGCCTTGACCGGGGCTCCCTCCACCCTCGGTGCGGCGGGAGGAGGACGGGCGGTCGAAAAAGGAACATTGGCTGTAGCGCGTAGGCACCGTCTGTCTCATCACTCATTTATTCCCAGCGCCAGACATCGGCCAAGCTCCTACTGTGCGCTCCCGCAAACCATACGAATGTTTTCATGGAATTGAACCTCATCCTTCCTCCCCAGGCCAGGGCGGGGCTGGAGCAGGTAATTACAGACATGCCGGTGATGATGGCGATGACGGCTAACGTTTACACAGGGCGCGCTGTGTGCCAGGCGTGGTGCCGAACACGTCACAATCATGATGTCACTGGAGCCTCACAACCACCCCGTGAGGTGGGCGCTCTTATCTCCATTTTACAGATGAAACAAGCAGAGGTTGAGTGACTTGCCCAGGGTCCCACAGCTAGGACGTGCCTGAGGCCGCATTTGAACTCAGGTCCTCCTGATTCCGGGTCTAGGGCCCTATTGCATTGGTAACTAAGGCGGGACTTTTTTTTACTGTTTTAGAATGAGAAATTAATTAAATGTCTTTGATTGAGCCTGACTAGGTGCTAAGCCCCGGGCCCAAACCCCTACCTACTAGGTGCTAAGCCTATGTGGATGTGAAGCCCCCTGGGTCCTAAGAGGAGTTGCTAAGACCAGAGCCAATAGTAGGAGCCTAAGTTCTGGTCACTCTGATGATGTTTGATGACGGCTAAAGACTGTATGAAAAGAGAGGACAGAGCTATTTGCTGGGGCTCTGAGCCACGGGAGGAGTGGCGCGTGACTCTGGGCCCGCCCTTGTCATGAGCCTCCTGGCTCACCCAGACATTGATGGTTTCTTGGAAACTGTGAATCGTATTGGTGTGTTTATGATGTATGTTTGTAATTTGCTCTGAAGTTCAGGGGGCTGGCTTTTTCCCCTGAACTAAGTGAATGACACATGTATATGTTGGATTAAAGCAAGATTGTTAACCCCTTAACGTCACTTTCCTTAGTAAGGCAGATCAAAAGAACTTGTGCTGGCAGCGGAAATGTTATTGGGCTTGTGTTGGTCTTTCAGCCCCACGGCAGCTGCTAGCCGAGTTGTTGCAACACCTATGCAGCTCTCTAAGGTCCTCTGACCTCTGCCATTCCATGATCCTAAGTTTTTGAAGTAATAATAAAGAGATTCCTTTTCCAGAGGATAGGCCTTGAGAGTTTCCTCACCCTGCAGAAGTGCCTGGAATTATTTTTCTAGGGGTGGCGATGGGGCCCAGGTGGGCTAACCACTTGTAAACCACACTGTAGAAGGCATTCTTACACAGGCGGACTGTGATGGACACAACGTGCCAGTTGTGCAAGCATCTCACCCATGGCTTCATCCAAGTCACAGGTGAAAACACCCTACAGATGAGGAAACTGAGGCACAGAGACACCAAGTGCCCTCGTTGCCTGACTGGTCCCTGGCAGATTCAGGGTCAGTGTCTTTGTGCTGTGGGCAAGGGAGGCTGCCTTTTGTTTCTAGAACAATCCTGTATTTTCACTCTGAGGATGGGTCTCTCACCTGAGTGTAGAAATGGAGCCGGGGACGTATGCTATCAAAAACAATGAAAGGCACATTGAGTCCCAGCTCTCTGGCCGATGACCACCCCCTCCTTCGCCAGGAAGGCTCAGGCTATACAGTGTGCAGGCTCAGCCTGTTCAGAAGAGTTCACCCTTGTCCACTGGCCTGGCCTAAAGGCACCCTTTGTTCCTGGGAGTACACCGAGTTCTCTGAACACCTCCAATGGGCTTTGGTGTGCTATTAAACTTGCACCAGGAAGTGCCAGTGCGGTGAGCACTCTTCAGGTGCTGGTCCATTCTGGAAGAGGGGTTGGTCTTTGGAGGTAGAGAGAGTCCAAGACCAGTCCCTATCCCTGGATCACATAGGCCTGAACCTAGAGGAACAGAGACATGACCTTGTACACTGAGGGTGGAATCTCTTTTGCACCGGAAAGATTTCTGAATTTGGAGTAAAAGGACCAGGGTTTAAATCCTGAGTGACCTTGGCAAACAGTTGATCCACATGAATTATCAAGTACCAGGACCTGGGCTGAGGACTGGGAGTCCTAAGAAAGACAAAAAGCCCTGCCCTCAAGGGGCTTATGTTCTAATGGAGAAGAGAACAGTCATATCAAGAGACATCTAAGATATGTAATCTGTGAAGGAAGGCCAAGCCACTTAGGACTGGTTACCTCATGCAGAACAGGAAAGGGCTGAGGGAAGTCTATAGACCCTTTCTTATCATGCATAAAGTGAAATACATAGTGTGACAAAGGGAACCAGTTATAATGAAATCGCTATCAAAGTGCTCATGGATCCACATTAAGAGCTGCTGCCCTAGATGACCTCCCAGTGTCAGCAGGAAGATGGCAGTTTCTCTCCCCTGACCTGAATGATGAGCCTCAGGTCCTTCAAAAGAAGCCTCATTTCCCAAGGGTCTTCCCCTCTGAGGGCCTCAGGCTGGAAAGGAAGGGAAGTTGGGGGGAGGGGGGAGGAGTTAGCTGCCCCTGCGGTTACAGGAGCCAGGACTCGGGACTCCTGGGCCTTTCCTCCATTCAAGGCAGTTCCTTTGAACCAGTGGCCTTAAGAAATCCTCACTCTTCTGTATCTTTTTTCCCCAGAGCCAAGAGGGCGAGACGGACACAGCTTGGTCTCTGGAAGACATTTTCCATTTGATGGCACCTCCAATGGAAAATTCTCTGGAGGTAAGTGGGGAGGCGGGGGTTGACCCTTGGCTGTTGAGGCTGAAGGGCACAGGGAGGGAGACCAGGGGTCAGTCTTGTATCCTCCCTCCAGGGCAGCCTCACCAAGCTCCCAAAGGTAGTGCGCAGCGGTGTGGGGGGAGGAGGCACCCTCCCCAGCTCTGTCACTTAGGGTCTTTGAGACTCTGGGCAAGGAGGTCAGACTCAGTGGCCCCTTCCAGCTTCCATCACTATGACCCCATGGCCCAAGTTCAAATACTGGCCCTATGACTCGTGGGACTGTGAGCACATCGCCACCCCCAAGTGCCTCAGTTTCCTCATCTGTAACGAATGGGCCTGTGAGGTTGCTGCCAGCTCTAAATCCTATGAGTCCATTCATTCCTGGGAGCTGACATTTGTAGGATGATTTTTTACAAAGCGCTTAAGGTCGATTAGCTCCTGGCACCGCCCTGGCAAAGCAGGAACAAGGGTTAGGACGTTGTTTACAATTTAGAGATGGGGACGCTGAGGGTCAGAGGGATTGGTCACAGACCCAGCAGCAGGATCAGAAGTGGGGTCAGGACCCACCACTGGTTAATGAGCCCAGAGGGCCTGGCGGTGTTAGTGCTGTGGGGGGGGCGGTCAGAGTCAGGACAACTGAGGCCAGGAACAGGGCCAGTCACCAAACACTCTGTGAGAGAGAGGTGGAAGGATTTCCTCTCATTACTTAAGCTGCAGGGAAAGAGATGAATGAATAAAATCCCCCTGAGTTACCGCATAGAATCCGCGAGTCAGAAGGGATCCCAGAGCTCACCTGTTCCAGCCCCTGGCCCCAAAACAACAATATATGAAGTCCCTTCTATTGCACCCTGACAAGTGGTCACAGAACTTCTGCTTGAATACCTGCAGTGATGGGGAGCTCACCACCTCCCAGGGCAGTGTCATCCATTTCTATACCTCTCTGGTTGCAAAGTTCTGATTTAAATTGGTCCTAATTCCACTCCCTCCCCTGGTCCTTGTGGCAGATATCACTTCAGCCCTTTCCATATAATCATAATAGCTTAGATATAGGTGTCCCTTTAAGGTTTGCAAAGCACTTCACAAATATCTCATCCAATCTGCACAACGACCCTTTGAGGTGGGTGCTATTATCAGCCCATTTAGACTGAGAGGCTTCTTTCTTGTCCATGGGGAGCCAGCTGTTAACATCTCTGAGGCAGGACACTGTCCCTGGAGGAGACGCCGTGCTTCTCACACTCACACACTTGTTCATGTACACACTCGCATGCATGTTCCCTCACCCTCATACACATACACAATTCACTCCTTTACACACTCTTCCACACGCTTTCTCACACACACACCTCCGCACTCACACTCACTCACATACACACACTCATCCTCATGAACCTCACCACCAGCAGTCTGAGGAAACCAAAGGACCCCTCCTCAGAATAATGTTTTTAAGTGCATAAAATAAGATACATAGGATTATAAGCAGAAACTGAGAGGGTAAGTGACTCACCCACAGTCACACAGCTACACTTGGCAACAGCAAGCCCGCTGGGAACCCCAGCCTGCTCTGCTAAGCTGACATTCGGGTCAGTGTATGTTCTAATGTGGACAATTCCACGGCTGTGACAGACGGTATCGCCAGGGCTTGCCTGGCTCACGTGCCTCTCACAGGGCTGGATATTGACGGTGCAGTAAAGTCGGATACCACAGTGCACCTCCCAGGACTCACTTCTTCTTTTCTCCTCTACTTTCTTACTAAAAAAAAGACTTTTCTGTGAATCAAGGAGTTTGTGCTTAAAAGGGAGAGTAAGAGGAATTCTGCTGGAGTTCTTTGGGGGGGATGATGGGGGTAGCCTGTGCTTCAGGAAGGTCACTTTAATGAGCTGAGGGGAAGATGGCCTGGAGTCGGGGTGGGGGGGGGGGTCTTAAGGCAAGTAGCCCTTTCCCCCATCCCCAAAGCTATGGCAGTAAGCCCAGGGAGGTGATAAGGGTCTGGACCAGCTGAGGGCTGGGCTCTGAGTAGAGCAAGAGATGTCCCCAAGTGATGTCACAAAGGGAGAAACAAGACGTGATTGGATGCGTGGGGTGGGTGCAGGGGTGGAGCCGAAGGTTCCATCCCAGAGGCCTGAGAGGAAGGAAAAATGGGAGGGCTTTGAGGAAAGAGCCTAGCTTCCATTGGTTAGTTTGGGCTCCCCACATTGAGCTGTCCTAGCGATGGTAGTGAGACGCCAGACGGTGTTCAGGAGAGAGGTCAGGGCTGGATATTTAGGCTTGATCATTGGACCCCTGGGGCAACAGAAGTAGCAGAATCAGCATCCCATGTAAGGGCCTGGGTCCAAGCCCCGGCTTGGCTCTTCATCCCCAGTGTGGGGGCATCCCCTCCTCTGTTTGGGACTCAGTTTCCACATCCATTATGAAGGCACTGAATTCGTTGCTTGCTGAGGTCCTTTGAGTCTCCAGGTCCTCAGTCACCCATGTTCACATGGACTCATGAAACGCAGTCTTTGAAATGGGTGGTCATGTGATCAAGATACCTGCCAAGGCAGGTATGGGGCCCCTAACAAGGTTACAGGAGGAATGTTTAACCTATTTAAAGGAACTGAGTTTTGAGCAACAGCCCTTGAAGTGCAAACAGTTAATGGGCTAAGTCCAAGGAGTTCTGATCTGCCCCTAAAAAATGGGCTCAGACCGCAAGGGTGAGAAGTTTGAGTTTTATTTTTTAGGATATACTATTAGTTTTTATAACTCCGAGTTTATACCAATTCAGTTCAGAGGTGTGGTCAAGTGAGGCAGCATGTGTAGGATGTGTGTATGTGTGTTCATGTGTGTGCAAAAGGATTTTGAAAATCAAATAAGAAAGGCAGAGGAAAAATTGGGAAGAGAAATGAGAGTGATACAAGAAATTCATGAAAAATGAGTCAACTGCTTGCTAAAGGAGACTCCTCCCCAAAAAAAGTGCTGAAGAAAATAACACCTTAAAAACAGACTAGGTCAAATGGAAAGAGGTCCAAAAAGCCAGTGAGGAGAAGAATGCCTTAAAAGGCAGAATTGGCCAAATGGAAAAAGAGGGCCAAGGAGGTCACTGAAGAAAATAATTCCTTAAAAATTAGAATGGAGTAAATGGAAGCCAATGATGTTATGAGAAATCAAGAGATAAAGAAAACAAAACCAAAAGAATGAAAAAATAGAAGACAATGTGACATATCTAATTGAAAAAACAACTGACCTGGAAAATAGATACAGGGGAGATAATTTTAAAATTATTGGATTGCCTGAAGGCCGAGAGAGAGAGGGAGAGAGAGAGAGAGAGAGAAAAGAGAGAGGGGAGAGAGAGAGAGAGAAAGAGAGAGAGAGAGCATAGATATCATCTTTCAAGGAATCATCAAGGAAAACTGCCTTGATAGTCTAGGGTAAAACAGAAATTGAAAGAATCCACCAATCATCTCCTAAAAGAGATCCCTAAATGAAAACTCCCATGAATATTATAGGCAAATTCCAGAGTTCCCAGGTCAAGGAGAGACCATTGCAAGCAGCTAGAAAGAAACAATTTAAATATCATGGAGCCACAACAAAATTTAGCAGCTTCTGTATTAAAGGATCCAGAGGGCAGAGGAACTAGGATTACAACCAAGAATCACCTACCCAGCAAAACTGAGTATAATTCTTCAGGGGAAAAAAATGGATATTCAATGAAATGAAGGATTTTCAGGCATTCATGAAGAAAAGACCAGAACTGAATAGAAAATATGACTTTCAAATACAAGGCTCAAGAGCAGCCTAAAAAGATAAACAGGAAAGGAAAATCATAACTTAAGAAGGTCAAATTGTTTACATTCCTATATGGGAAGATGATACTTGTAACTCATAAAAACTTTCTCATTATTAGGGTAGTTAGAAAGAGTATATATATGGACAGAGGGCATGGGTGTGAGTTAAATATGAAGGAACAATATCTAAAAATTAAATTAAATTAAGGGGCGAGAAAGAAGAATGCACTGGAAAAGGAAAGGTAAAATGGGGTTAAATTATCTCACATAAAAGAGGCAAGAAAAAGCTTTTAGATTGGAGGGGAAGATGGGGAAGGGGAGTGAGTGAACCTTACTCTCATTAGAACTGGCTCAAAGAGGGAATAAACACAAATATTCAGTTGGGTATAGAAATCTATCTTACACTATAGGAAAATAGGAGGGAAAGGGGATGAGAGGTGGGGGGAGGAGGGAGGTGATAGAAGGGAGAGCAGATAGAAGGGAGGAGGTAGCCAGAAGCAAAACATTTTTGAGGAGGGACAGAGTGAAAGGAGAGAAAATAGAATAAATGGGGGGAGGGGGAATAGGATGGAGGGAAATATAGTTAGCAATCATAACTGAAACATATTTTTAAGCAAATTTCTCTGATAAAGACTTCATTTCTCAAATATATAAAGAACTGAGTCAAATTCATAAAAATAAGAGCTATTCCTCAATTGAGAAATGATTAAAAGATATGAATAGTTTTCAGATGAAGTAATCAAAGCTCTATATAGCCGTATGAAAAAATGCTCTAACTCACTATTGATTGGAGAAATGCAAATTAAAACAGTTCTGAGGTACTACCTCATACCTTTTAGATCGGCTAATAGGACAGAAAGGGAAGATGACAGATGTTGGAGGGGATGTGGGAAAAATGAGATATTAATGCACAGTTGGTGGAGTTGTGAACTGATTCAACCATTCTTCAGAGCAATTTGGAACTATGCCCAAAGGGCTATAAAGCCATGCATACCCTCTGACCCAGGTCTATATCCAAAAAGAGACAAAAAAAAAGACAAAAAGGAAAAGGACCTATATGTACAAAAATATCTATAGCAGCTCTTTTTGTGGTAGCAAAGAAATGGGAATTGAGGGGATGCCTATCAATTGGAGAATGGCTCAACAAATCGTGCTATGTGATTATGATAGAATACTGTTGTATGATAAGAAATGATGATCAGGATGCTCTCAGAAAAACCTGGAAAGACTTAGATGAGCAAAGCGAAGTGTACCGTGCACACAGTAACAGCAGTATCGTGAGACGATCAGCTGTGAACGACCTGGCTGTTCTCAGCCATCTGATGATCCAACACTACTCTGAAGGACTTAGGGTGAAAAATGCTCTCTCTCCCCAGAGAAAGACCTGATGACGTCTGAATGCAGAATGAAGCAGACTTTTTTAACTTTATTTTTCTTGAGGGTTTTTTGTCTGTTTTCTTTCACAACATGACTAACATGGAAGTGTTTTGCACGACTACACATGTATAAACTATCTCTAATTGCTTGCCTTCTTGATGGGGGGAAGGAGGAAGGGAGAGAATTTGGAACTCAAAGTTTTAAAAATGAATGTTAAAAATTGTTTTATATGTAATTGGGGAAAGATAAAGTACTAAATAATTTTTTAAAAAGAAATACAATCATCACAGTGGTTTGTGGTTTCTTTTTTTAAAGAAATTTATGGACCTCAGCTTAAGAAACCCTGGTGTAATGGAGATGTGTTCAAATCCCAGCCTTGATCGTGTGTGATCCTATGATGAAGTCACCTACCTCCCATGGGCCTTGGTTTCCTCATCTGTAAAAGGGAGATCCCTTCTGTACAGGGTTCCTATAAGGATCAAATGAGATCATGCATACAAAATGCTTGTCCAGTGTAACATGCCATATGAGTAGGACACCCTGGGCTGTGTTTCCTAAATAGGTTTTCATAACGTGGGAGTTAATTTTTAAAATCCAGTTCTGCCTTTGTGCCAGGGCCAAGCAAGGCCACCAGCCCCTGCTGGTGCTCACGTGAAGCTTACATTCTACGGGAAGGATACATACCCAGACAAAGATATCATGCAAGGTGGGGGGTGAAGAGGGCAGGGAAGGACCAACTAGGCAGTCTTTTGCCCTTTGGGTGGAGCCCTGTCGGGCAAACATAGGGGAGGACAAGAGTCCCACAAGGATGGGTGGGCATGCTTAGGCAGAACACAGCTCACCGCCAGGTGAGTAGTCAGTAATTAATAAAAGCTTGCCAATGAATTGATTGATGTGTTGACAATCTGTAGCCCTGGAGGGAATACTCAAATCTATTTGGTGAATGACTGAAAAAAGCATTTATTAAGCAATTACTGTGTGCTAAGCCCTGGGGATAAGAGGTTTTTTGAAAAGAGACAGCCTCTGGCCTTGAAGGGAGGGCATTCTTCTAGGGGAAGACCACAAACACCCTTCAGGGTGGGATGACCCAAGCAGGGAGGGTGGGGGGTCATGCCCCCAGATTCCTGTCCATTTGCAGAATGCCTCTGGCCATCCTTTACCGATAGAACCACCCTGGTGACATGTAGTTCCACCCCAAAGTCCAAACCCTTCCTCCAACAACCAAGGTGGGATGTCAAGAGATCTATGCTTTGTCGTCCCTTCCAGGGCATCTCTTCTCAACCCCTGCCGCTTCTCTGTAACAACAGCAGTGATGGTGTGGACACTCCCGGCCAGTACAGCATGAACTTCAGCCAGGCAATTAGTCACGATGTAAGCCTCCATGAGGCCATGTTGTTGTGCCCAGATGCATCCAGAAGAGACCCAAGAGCCAGACATCCACAGACCCAGGACACATTCTTACCGCTGAATTCCAGCAATGCTCTTCCTCTTCCAGGGACAGATTGGGCAGGACTTTTTCCATCTACTGAGAGTAGGATCAGGAACCTAACATCCCAAGACCTTCTCTTGGACCTTGATGAAAATATATTTGATGAGATAAATTTAATATCTTTTGCCATGGAGGAGGGCTTTGACCCGATAGAAGTTTCCCAGCTTTTTGAAGAACCAGATTCTGATTCTGGACTTTCCTTAGATTCCAGCCATAGCAGCACACCTGTGACCAATCCTAATTCATCTGCTTCCCTGTGTGATGATGAAGGTGCCGTGGGTTACAGCAGTGATGCTGAATCTTTCTCCCATCAGGGGCTAGAGGGAGCTGTTGGAGGTCACTGGCCAGAGACCAGTGAGCTGTGCCATACACCGGGTTCAGATCCTTCTGGAGAACCTACATTGGAAAGTATTCTTCACAACCACACTTACTACCTACTGCCGAGTCCACCATCATCTGAACCTCTCCTTCTGTGGCCCCAGAAGTCCCAGGCTGTAAAAAGGAGTGGCTACCTTAGTGATCAGGACAGCGCCCTGAGCCAGGACGAACACCATGCCAAAACCCTTTGCCTTCCCTTCTCGGTGGATGAAATTGTCAGCATGCCTGTTGACTCCTTCAACAGCGTGTTAGCCAAGAGCTTCCTGACGGATACACAGGTGTCCCTGCTCCGTGACATCCGAAGGAGAGGCAAAAATAAAGTTGCCGCCCAGAACTGCCGCAAACGTAAATTGGATGTGATTCTGAGCCTGGAGGAGGACGTGTGCAACCTGCGCGCCAAAAGGGAGAGCCTTAAACTAGAGAGGGCCCAGTATAGTAAGTCACTTCACCTGATCAAACAGAAGCTACACAACGTTTACCGGGATGTTTTCAGTAGGTTAAGGGATGACCAGGGCAGGCCTGTCAACCCCAATCTGTATGCTCTTCATTGTGGCCAGGATGGTAGTGTTTTGATTGTGCCCAAAGAACTGATGACTTCCAGTCTTAAAAAAGACGATCAAAAAGAAAAGGAGAGAAAATGAGGCGAAGATATCTATACAATGGACTTCTCTGGAGGGAAGGTTACACTGGAGAAGGACACGGGGAAAAGGGGGTCACATTAACAATTGAAATGGAATTGTGGACATGTTTGTTGAGTCTTGGTGACTTCTAACTTGGCACAGTCTAGCCCTTAGGTGGCTGCTGTTGTCCGGCAATGCTCATTCTTGAATGATCAAATTAACTTTTAACTGGCCCAAAAATCCAATCAAGGACCTCAAGTTTAGTTCATGAGTGGCTTTGCATCATCATACGGTAGGTAACCACACTACCACTACCTTCCCTCACAAAAAAAAAATGTCATGGACTAGAATTTCTGAGTCAAAGGCAGGGTGTGAAAGCATGGGACAACTGCCCAGGCATTCTGGGTAGTGGCCACATTTTACAATAAGATGGTCACTTTCAAGCAAAAACATCCTGTGTTAGAAAAAGATTCCATGTTTTCTTATGGAGTAACTTCTTGAAATTCCAAATGATCTTTTGTTCTTGTTCATTTCTGTCCGACTCTTTGACCCCATTCTGGATTTTCTTGGCGAAGATACTGGATTGGTTTGCCATTTCCTCCTACAGCTCATTTCACAGATAAGGAAACTGAAGCCAGCAGGGTTACACGATTTGTCCAGGGTCACCCAGCTAGTAGGTGTTCAAGGCCGGATTTAAACTTGGGTTTTTCTGACTCCAGGCCCAGCTGCCCCAAAGTGACTTCAGGTTTTTAGATTTTTTTTTCATTTAGTCTGTTAGCACTGGAGCCCAGATCACAGTCAGCTTTTGCAAAGCAACTTTTAGTTAAAATTTTTGTGAATACTTAACTTATGTATTTTTCTTGCTATGAAAATAAATTATGTATTTGTAGAAAAACTAGCTTTTTCCTTTTTTTCTGAAGATGTCCCAGTGGCTATTCAGACTTTTAATCTATATATCTATACTGAAATCTTAAGCAAACTGGCACTGCTGATTCATTTTGTTCCATTTATTTACTAACACTTCTTTTAGGCCTGCTCTGGAAACAGCTATAATTTTCAGATCTCTTATCAACCAATGGCTTTTTTTTTCCTGAACAGCCGACCTGATTTCTTTGCTGCTCTGAAAGGAAAACTATCCTGTCAGTACTCAAGCAGTCTTTAGTGTTGGGTTTTATTTGGAAACTCCTTTTTAAACACTGAATTTTCAATTTAAACCCAGGACTTTTCAAAACCAAAAGAATTTGCTTATGTGATTGCATTAGGATTAAATGGATGGATCAATAGAACTAGATTGCCCATCTTTAAACAATAGAGAATTCTTATTTCCAAAGTTTTGCTATATAGAGGCCACCTTCAAAATTTTTTACCACGTGCCTGTTTCTTTGAACTGTTTTGTTTTGAATTAAGTAGTCTCTTCTGTAAGGTACAGAGAGTTTAGAAGTATGCTGTTTCCGAAAGATGTTGAAAGTATGGCTGTTAAAAATTAAGTATAATTAGGTCTGCTTTAGACACTTTGAAGGAGAGAGATGATCAGAAGGGCCATCATGATGAAAGGGGAGGCGGCTAGTGTGATGGTGATTGTTGTGAAACCCTGCCCCAAAATGAGTCGTTTGGGACTGCTTCCATTGCACCCAAGGAAAAGGCCAAGGTGCCAAGATGAACTGTACTTCTCTTAATCGAATAAACGTGTAGTGGTTTGTATCTTTTGTCCTTCCCATTGATACTGATGAAATTGTCAGACCCTAGACTGTCCAGCATGGCCCTGGCCTTACAGCCCACCCTGGCCTTGCTGTGGAAGGGAGCAAGGCCTACAGAATCCTGCTTCACAATCTCTGCCATGCTTCCCCTAATTCAATAGGACTCCATGTGCTGGGTTTAAAGTAAAGGGGCTCCCCGCCCCCATCCCATTTTGTTTTGTGCACATCTGTCCTTGATACAGGGATCCTATCAAGAAATGTTCTGTTAAACCAGCCTTTCTTCCTTCAGAAGCGGTCTCTCCCCCTTCACAAACAAGAGTTTTGGCCGGCTTTCCTCCCCTTCTCCTTTGAAAAAGGAATCATCAGGTTCCAAGCGTTTGTTGTCTAGGTCTTTGATCAGATTTAGAATACCGCAAATGCAGGCTTAGACACAAAACTGTGACAAAATAGTAAAGGACTACAGGAAAATTTTGACAAGTCCAGCGAACATGAACTAGACAAGGATTCATGCAACGTGCAGGCCGTTCAACACATCTGAACGAACTGTGCTAGCCTGGGAGTGCTCAATGATCGGCTCTAGCTCCCTTGGGCCTCACGGTCCTACTCAGTCTGATCAGCAGACCGACGGCGTTGTTCACAGACCAGCATCTCGGCATTTCAAGAAGGGCTCATGCAACAGGTCCTTCATGAAGACCAAGTCTGGTGAGGGGAATGATCCCTCCTGAGGCTGGGCTCCAGTTCCACTTGGGAATTTCCCCTATGGCACAGAAATGCAACTGCATTCATTCTACTTTACTCCTCAACAAATCTAAGCCTTCTCCCTCCTGGCAGCCCTTGCGGATCTTTAACCCTGCTACCCCTGGTTGCTAGGGAGCCCCAAAGCTTTCAGTAACCTCAAGCGATTTTGAACCCATCTTTTTGCCTCATTGTCCCTGGGCATCATCCTACAAGGAGTCTTCCTCCCATTGAAGTTTTATCTCAGTGGTACCTTTTGCTGACCACCTTCTTATTACTGGAAAAAAAGCAGTTCTCCAAATATGTCCCGGACACTTAAATAGACCAAGTCCTTGCCGGTTGAGCTAAGGGCCTTGACTGTCGGTTCAGTCACGTTGGACGCTCCATGGCCAAGCTTCTGGAGTGGTTTGCCATTTCCTTCTCCAGCTGCTTGTACAGACAAGGACAATGACTCACCCAGGGTCACACAGGTAGCATATTTAAGGCTACATGAGCATACCTCCACACCCTACACTCTATCCAGCGTCACCTAGCTATGCCTCACTGCCTTGGCACGGGGACAAGAGCACTGACGTGAAAGAATTCAAGCAAATCCGGGCAGTTCTTGGCTGTTTCTCCCCAATCCATCTGAATGGTTTGACCGTTTCAAATGGTTTGCTTTAGTCCCTTAAGAATTCAGGCACATGGTAGTAAAGGCTAACTGGGTACATTTCCCCCAGAAATTGACCAAACGTAAGCCAGGCTGCCTCGTGGCCAGGTTCAGCATGAAACATCACTTCCTACGCTCAACCTTTAGGAGTCCTCTCAAACACTGCATTTATGGGAAGGAACTAAGGACCATCCCTCTTTTCCAAGTTCCTAAGCTATTTATCACCTTGTTCGAGGTCTCTTCTTGGAACATGGGTCCATATTCATCACCTTTCATCTTCGGAGCATTTCAAATGCCAATGGAATGAACTTGAGAAAACTTACTTCCCAGGAGGTAAATTCTGGCAGGCATTGCTCCCCCATTAATTTACTTTGACCCTTATGTTCCTGACATACCCACAAAATTAAAGAGCACCTCCCCCCCCACACCACCCCGGCAGCCCAGCGGACTGTTACATTGTGGAGACTCATGCATACAGCAGGAAGCTGTGTCCCAGCTCTGCAAAAAGCGACTTAGAACTCAAGTTTCTTCAGGAAGTAGTGTTAACTACGGAGGAATGAGGGACTAAGTTCCACCTGTGGAGAAATCAATTGGTTCTAAGTCTGATGGTAATGCTACAGTAATGGTCATTACCTTGTCCAACATCCTGGCCCACCCCTAAGGCAGCTGAACCAAGTCCGTGTGAATCGCACTACCAAGTGCTGTTTTCTCTGGTCTGTAACAGCCAAGACTGGCTTTAGAAATATTTGGCAATATTTTAACCAGTAGAAAACCCCAGGATGCTCCTTTGCCACCTTAGTAAGAAGCTTCCATTTAACAAAATCCAAGACACAAAAAGCATGCGTAAAAAAAGCAAATTTTGCTTTTGCGCTATCATGAATTGTAAACAAAACTCATGCCACTTGAGCATGTTTTTAAAGTGTTTCTCTTCCAGGGTTAATATTAAGTTCATTTGCTTTATTTGGGTAAGAATAACTTTTTAGTCAAACATTCCATCACATGCATCAACAAAACTGTAAAGAGAGAAATCATCTTGCATAGTAACTTGCATTTTCTCCTCAGGACTGCACCTTTAAATAGGTAATTTTATTAGGCCCTATCCTTGCACATGAGGCAGCTGCCCAGTCACATGGTTTTTCACACAAAGACTCTCCCAACGGTACTCTGCACGACACTGCTGTCTTAACCACCACCCATCACCCTGTTTTCCTTTGTTATTTTGAAGACCACATCCACAAAGTGAGGTTCACTGTACTTCTGCACGGAGCCTGCATTTAGCCCTAAGAATGTCATTTCTAGCCAGAACCACAGCAGAAATCCAAGCCAGCCAAGTAGTCACCTGTGTGACGTACCTCACACCTGTACATCTTGTCATACCACTTAAAAACCAGTCCATACTCTGGGCTAAATCCTTACATTTATAGTTGACCTTTAAAAAAAAACCACGGGTGAAAGGGTGTTTGAGACCATCGTTTTTCCAGCAAGTGTAGCATTTTGAAAGTACAATCTAATTACAATATCCAAGTATTTAAACATGAAGTGAGTCACAATGTGTTTTAAAGGAGCAATTTTTCTGTTAGTAAAACTTGTCATCATCTAACATTAAGCCAGGTAAACAGAAAAACTCATGATTATAAAAATATAGTAAAAAATACAAGTGTAGTTAATTCAAGCAAATTGGACAGAATCCATATTCTTGTCAAATGTGCAGGTTTTAAATGAAGACTTGGAGTAGCAGTGTTTCTTTTAGATAGCTACAAGCCTATGAAACAAAAAATGCACACATTGTGTGTAATCATCACACAAAGTACTTGGAGGATACAAAAATTTTTATTTTAAAAACTTTAAAAAAAGGTCAGTTTTGTCTGTTCACAAAACCTTTCAAAAACACCATACAATTTTAATGCTGACTAGTTATGCTAATTGTCAATGTTTACAGACAATCCTCATCACCATAATTTGAACTGACTGTTTTGTATCATTCGAATACAATTCCCTTTCAACTAAGAGTGCTTTTAAAAATGAAGGCACCAACAAGAAATATATTCAGAGGGTACAGAATTTCTTATTTCTTGAAGACATTCTGTGGTTGACCACTTCTTCATTAGTTACCTGCAGCAAGACACATTCCTGCCAAAGAAAAAAGAAGTATCTGAAGAGGTTTATCAATGTGTGCTCCAAAGCAGCTAGCAATCATTTCAGTGGTGGTCGTAAAATTGAAGTAGAGTGATGGGTGAGAACCTAGTAATCTCCTGATGGGCATATCCCACCCCAGGCAATGAAGCCTAGTGCAGAATCATAAAGATACAACTTTTAGTTTTCACAAGTAACCAACTAAGAAGGCTTATAAATGGAAATCACCGTACCCTATCTCCTTTTACAGCGTACTGGAGAAGAATGAATGTCTGCCATAGGCTAATCCAATGCAAGTTTGCTGCTTGGGATACGGAGAAAGACACATATGGTCTATACAATACACATTCTAAGACATTATATGTAACTTGAAAACTCTGCATTTTGTTTGTTATTAGAGGGAAAAAAAAAACCTTGCTCTAGTATGTCATCCTCAAAGAGGTAGCTCTTATTTTCCTCCATCGTGAGAATCCCTGTTAAGATGGGCTGGCTACGGTTTAGTGAATATTTTGAAGTACCACTGAAGGAACCCCCAGAAAAGCTTTATTTAATGATCACCTGCTTGCCTCAGTTGTTCAAAGGTAGCACTTTACAGTCCCTGTGGCAGCAGATTATGCTTGTCCTTGGTTCATATCAATGCTAAATTCCAGCAGGGAAAAAAATGATATGTTAAAGTACCAGAATCTTCATCACGAAGAGAAAAAAAAAATAAAAATAAAATCAAATGCCCTCCCAAAAAAGCCAAAAAGCCCCCAAATGTCAATTTAATATATTGGAAAACAGGATTCACAAAATTATTTGAGTTGATAATGGTTAACTCAATTTATTGCTATGTTAAACTACATATAAATAATCACTATACTGACATAGGAGACTGTCATATAGTATTAGTTTATCTTTTTTTGGAACAATTAAGAAAGGAAAAGTAAATAAGATCTTACCTAAAGCAGTTTAACTGAAGCTTAGAACTATTTTTCTCTACACACCCTCAGCTTTCGATGGCATCCTTCTAAAACTACGGCAGTTTAAAGTTTTGTAGAAACACAGCCCAGTTTTTTAAGACCGGCTGATTTTAGTAGCCGTCAAGAGTTCTCTTGTACTAGACCTGTGTCCCTGGAAGAGTACCTCGCTGGGGATATCTCCTTGCATTGAAGAAGCAGCATCTAAAAGATCTAAAAAGGTGTTTCTCTTTGCAGAGATATCCCTTCAGTTATCTAGATACTTTTATCCTGATGAATTGCAGACAACACACTCTTCTGATCAGCATTTAAATTTACATATATATGTAACAAAAGCTTAGCAAAGGACTTAATTATATACTACCCCCTCCTTAACTTTAAAATAAAAAGTCTATAATTACACAATTTCCTTTAGAATTATTTTATTAAATCATAAATGTACAACAGCTTCTTAACTCTACACACGCACTTAAATTTTTTAAAGGAAAACGTTATGTCTTATTACACCATGATCCTGGCTAATAGCTTTTCAAAACTTTGAGAAAAATCTTAAAAAAGAAGGTTTCACATGTCACCTGAAACTTACAAATTTAACATTATCAAAGAAGGAATGCTTCTACACTCTTACAAAGACCACTAGAAAGAAACAACAATTAAAAAGCTAAGAAACTGTCTCAAAGGCATTTTTTTGTGTTTTTTGTATTTTTTACAATCCTTCCTCCACAGTAAGGTAATGTTATTAAATAATCCAATCCATTCACAAAATGGCTCTCTGCATCTGCTCTGGTGTCTTCTGCCATATCACTGCATATTTATGCATGACTGAGATAAGAGTTTCCTTAACATTGTTATTTCGATAACCTGAAGCTGTTCTGTTACCTCTGGGCTCTCATCCTCTCCTATTTATACAGTGAAGCCTGTTTCAACAGAAGTAAAGAGTAAAAAAAAAATAGGTTATGAAATTATCCATCTAACCAGTTTTTAAAGGAAAGATAACATGAGCCTAAAAAGCTTTTCCTCCTGCAGCTAGGTCTCCCAAGAGAAATAGCAATTGTAGTACTCTCATAAAAATCCACTTACCCATGGCCAACAGGCAGAAAAGCTCAATAGCGGCTCCTCCCTCCATAACCCCCACTTCCTCCACTGCCTCCGGGACCATAGTTCCCTAAAATTTTAACACAGAAAGAGAAAGTTTTTCGTAAGTCCATTTGCCAAGATTTGTAGGACAAGCAACATTTTAAACTTTATCTCAAGTTAAAACTTTTAAAAAGCCACTTCCTAACAACTCATTACATTTAGGGACAAAATTCTTAAAGGAACCCTTTATACATATGTATCATAATCTCCGTAAGATATAAACACCACCTACTATAAATAACCAGGGTTTCCAATGTTTAAAAAGTTCAGATTTTTTTCTTTAAGCTGATTAGCGTTGAGTGTTATGCCAGCGAGTGAATGGGAAGCTCGCTGTTTGTTCAGAGATCACAGCCATTTCAAAACTTACTAGAAACACCCCTAAGGAATTTTACTTGGGCCAGGAACTACCAAGCAGGATTAATCTTTTTATTAACATCAAGGATTCTGCCTATTCTGAAGTGCTACCTTTTTTAATTTACAAAAAAAAAAAAGTGGGTCTGGTTTTCATGTTAGGCCGCTGGCAGTTTTACAATTCTGGGTTAGTACTCAGTTTAAACTCCTTTTTCGAAGTAGAGGGCAGTAGAGAGTAATGAAAAACAAAAACACATTTAGCTGTATCACTACCCTCTCCAAGTTACATTTTAAAAGATGCCTACAATTTGTATCATTTGATGCCATAAAAATGGTCACAAGAACCAGTAAGGTCCTATTAGAGGAATTAAGGTTATATTCAGTACCTCCACCATATGGTCCCCCCATGTTCCTGCTACCACCAAAGTTTCCACTCTTCATTGGACCGTAGTTTGAAGGTTGCTGATTATAGTTTCCAAAATCATTGTAGTTCCCACTTCCATAATTGCCTGTTAAACATTAGAAACAATTAAAAGTACAGTAGCCATGTACAATGAATCCATTTTAACATTAAAAAATATACCACACAAACATAAGCAGTTATGAAACCTCAAAAATTAACTACAACAATAGTAATACCTCCCTACACCTTTAAAATGACAAATGTTCAATTCAAGTGCTAAGTCATTTTCAATTCCAAATTCATTATTTTCCCCACATACAGTTTTCACATGAATTTATTACCTCCTCCATAGTTGTCATAACCACCTCCGTAGCCCCCACCCTGGTTGCCATAGCCAGGTCCTCCACCACCATATCCTCCTCTTCCTCCTCCATAACCAGGACTACCTCCAAAATTGCCACCTATTATAAAATAAGCCTTTCAGTAATTGCTTAATATCTTCAAAGTCAGAGAACTGTTCAATCTGAGGAAGCATACCAATCTACAAAATGCTACTTGAGGATTTTCTAGTTAACTTTTGCAATCAGAAAATGTTCTATATTCTGTTATCTATGCTTTTGCACATAATAATGGACCCTCTAAGAAATTTTCCCTCGCCCTCCAAACAAAATGAAAAATATCTTCCCTTTTTTAGACAGCAACTGCAGCTACCAGAAAATTTCCAGAATAGGCATGGTTTTCTCCCAAAATAAGGGGTCAAAAAGGGGTGGGAGTGGGGTGGTACTGGCTCCTGGTTACTAGAATTCCTTTTCCACTCAGTTTCTGGATTTCTGCCCAATTTTCTTGCTAATCTATTGTCCATTTGAGAAGCATGGAAAAAAAAAATCCAGATTCTGACTCAGTGATTTCTTACTCTCAAATCTTGAGTTTGTCATTCTCTAGAATAATCTAGACTCTCTACTTTAACAGTAAGGACAATAAGGAAAAGGTCTAAATCCTATAAAGTCTCCTACCAAAATATTTGTAAAAGAGCTCAAAATCTGAGCTGATTTTTAAATATGTTGTCATACAAAAACCAACTTTTTAGAATTAGGCTAAGATGCAGCACTACAAATTAAATACTCTTAGCAGGACCATTTTATACATTTACCTTGAAACCTTACAGTTTTGAAAAACAAAGCCTAAAACACTAAAGAAGGTAAAGACTTTCTATTAGAAATCTGTAACAAATACATAATGGGTGGGACTGCTTATCTTTGCAGAAGAAAAAAAAAATCACCTTGACTACTTTGTGGGACATTCATTCCATGGCAAATCACAGAACATGTCTTGAATAAAGGACTAAAATAAGAACAGCTGCAATACAAGTTGGCTCCTTCTCAAGGGCCATTTTTCATTACCTTTTTATCCTCAGTTCTGTCAAAGCAGCAGCTGTGCTCAGATTTCCTGTTCTACTTAACTCAGTAAAGCCAGGAGGCTCAGAGAGTAGACCGAATACCGAGGATATGGAAACGCAGAATGTCCAACCCTCAAGTCACTAGTTTTTTCCTTTAAATCACTAAATACTAAAACGATCTACATTTTAATTTCTGTGGATGGGGCTCTTGGAACAGTACCAGGAGAGTACTTACAACAGAATAAGTGCTTAGTTGGAGGAAAAAGCAATATGGGAAAACCTGGTCAGGACACAGCCTACCTAACCAATGTCAACTCTTAATAAACAAACTAATACCATACAGGTAGGCATATTGTAAGGGCAACCTTCCCCCGCCCTCCCCCACCATCATCTTAAAACTAACCTCCTGGTCCTCCTCCGTATCCATTGTAACCATCTCCAAATCCACGACCGCTTCCATATCCATCTGTTGGGAGAAAATGAAAGGTCAAGCACTCCAGCGGCTACAAAATGTAACCAGCTCACCTAACTTCTTTCAATGACCCTTTCTGCTTCCTGATTCTTATTTTAACACTTCATCTCCTCAGTCTAAGTTTAGAACTGACCTATGTGGCTTTTACCTCACACTAAAGGCCAACTCAGATTTAGAATGTCCCCCAATTCATTTTAAATATGCAATAATTTTTGTCCTTAATACTAAATGAACCAGTTTCTTAGAATCGGATTTTTAAAATTTCTAGCAATGTGCCTTAGACCAATAGAATACACAGGTTCAAGTAAAAGACAAAGTGGCAACCTGAAGGCCATGGGTAATTACATATTGGGGTGACACCAATGGTTATGTCCAGTCATTACTTCAAATCCTTACTAAGCAAATGGTTAAAAGCACACCATTTAAAAACAGGATTTGTCTTTTCAACCAACACAGTGAGTGAGAATGAGATGGGAAACTTAGACTGACAGAGTTGAATCGGGGAAAATAAATTAAAGGAATTATTTTTATTCAATAGTTTTGCCTTCTTGTATCTTAAGTCCTATGTTAACATTTGGACTTACCAGATCCCCCTCTAAAATTGCTTCCTGGGCCTGGTCCAAAGTTTCCACCACCACCACGGGAATCCCCAAAGCCAAAGTTTCCTGCAAACAATTGCTCACTTTAGCACCAAGTTTACCACACCTAGTACGGCAGGTAATCTGATGAAAAGAGAACCATTACCTCCTCTTCCACTCCTAGAACTCTGGACTTCCTGCATCTCTTGTCTAGATAGAGCTTTTCGTACTTCTGCATTATGGCCATTGATGGTGTGGTATTTTTGCACTGCAACACAAGTTTTAAAGTTTGAGTATCAACCAGCATTTGTATTTTTATTTTTTTTTAATTTGGAGAAAAGCTCAATGCTTTAAAAGACAAAGGGCAACAAAGCAAAAATTTTCCAAAGACACTACATAGAAAACAAAAGCTGTAATTTACTTACATACAATTTTATCCACAGGATCATGGTCATCAAATGTAACAAAACCAAAGCCCCTTTTTTTACCAGACTGTCTATCTGTAATTATTTCAATAGTATCAATTTTCCCATATTCCTCAAAGTAATCTCTAAGGTGATGTTCCTCAGTGTCTTCTTTAATTCCACCAACAAACAGTTTCTTCACAGTAACATGAGCACCAGGTTTTCCAGATTCCTAGGACACAAAGAACATTATTTGTAAACTAAATCATACATTTCATCTAAGGAACACGTTTCTTCCCTCAAGCAAAAGTAGGTAGTATGCCTTTTGCACCCCATTGGACTATTCCAAAGACAATAAAATAGACAAGTTATGAGTGCATGCATGCACTCACACCTGTATATACACACTCTATTAATAGGACAGTCAGTCCAAAGCAATCTTACCCAAAGCCAGAGTACACAGAATGTATCAAAAATGGTCAAAGTGCCACCCCCCTGCCCTCCCCCCTCCGGCTGGGAAAGAAAACTGGTGAAATTCTTAAGGTGCAGCCTCTGAAAGCTTGGATCAAATTCACCATTGCAAACAATTAGATCCTCAGACAAGGTCTGTTCTGCTCACCTCTCTGGCTACTGCTCTTTTCGGCTCAACCACTCTTCCATCAATTGAATGAGGTCTTGCAGACATGGCTGCATCCACTTCAGCCATAGATGAAAATGTTACAAAACCAAATCCCCTTGATCTTTTGCTTGCAGGATCCCTCATAACCTATAAAACAGAAATCTGAATCTATTACCCAACAATTACAATATAACAGAGCATATATTTTGATACACCTGTACCAAAATTTTGTTCTTTAAGTTTGCATGGGCAAGTAAGAATTTCAAAGACAATTTACCACACAGTCTGTGAGCTTCCCCCATTGTTCATAGTAGTTTCTCAAACTTTCTTCTGTTGTTTCAAAGCTTAGGCCTCCAATAAAAAGTTTACGGAACTGTTCCTTTTCTCTCTGCAAATAAAAATATGAGAGCATTGGGATTTAGTCTGGTTAGAGTATACTTTATAAAGCTCTTAAATGCTTATTTTCCACTTAAGCTTTCTTAATTCTTTATAAACCCAAGACATTTATAGTTGGAGCTTTCATCAAAAGGTTTTTGTGTTTCTGGGGTGTTCAATCAATTACCAGTGTGGTAACTTAAGAGCTGATGATTAATTTCCATCTCCTGTGTGCCCTCTAGTGATGGTTCCACTAAATCAAGATAGGCCAGGTATGAGCCATAAATGGACTTGAAAAGCTCCCTTCTTTCATTACTCAAAGTTGCCCAGCTTAGGTTTAGGTAAAAAAAAGAAACTTTAAAAATTTTCACAATTGTTTATTAGCAAAATTAATGGCCTGATCTTTTGCTGAAATGCTTCAGGTAGTTCATTTGCTTATTCTGTGGAATTAAAAATCTTAGTGGCTGAAAAGTTTCGACAAATTATGCAGATAGTTAGTACTTCGAATTTTATACAGTTAATGACCCTCCCCAAAAATTTAAGTCATAGGAGCCCTAATCCACATCTTTAATTTATAGACCTCTTTACACTCTCCAAAATAGGTTATCTCGTTTGATCCTAAACAAACCATTCTGCCAAGGTATGATGCTATTATCACTATTTTGCAGATGAAGAAATTGAGGCAGGATTACATATTTTAGTGTTATCGGGGACAAAAAAAATTTTAAGTTGACTACTGGAGTTAATGAACAAGAGTGTAATTCTGCTCTTGTAACAGATCATCTGATGCTTTAAAATAAATTTTCAAATATGAAGTTGTCTCACATTGTGTGTATTTAAAACACATTCTACTAAAGCGTAAGAGTCATTTTTGCATTTTGAAAGTGACTATCAAGTAGGCAGTACTGCAGACAACCTCGAAATGTATTATTTATAACGTGCTTCAACTACAATCCTTCTCAAAGACAAACAGGAAGGAATAATGCTTCACAATTCTCAAACTAGATCTAGATTGTGGAAAATATTAATTCCTAACAAAGAAACTTCCTAGAAACTATTCAGATGTATCCCTCATTCAGGTCTTCAAAAAATCCAAGCAATAAACTGCAACAAAGTGAAGCACAATTTCAAATTAAATATTAAGACCTCGACCACAAAGGGGGGAAAATTGTTCACCTTTTAAAAAATAATTTAGGTTTACTGCGCCTAAGTTTCAAAAAAAAAAAAAAAAGGCACAAATGTCAATATTTAGGTCTTAGAGCGTTTTTCCCCCGAGTTATGAACTTCCAAGTCCAATCGCACAGATCAAGTTCATCTTGACTTCTTTTTTGTTCTCATGTATCCGAAATTTCTACTCTTGGCTGCAAAGCTTTCTTAAAATTGGATTTTAATCTGTCAAATAAGATTTTGATGCTTCAAATCCTTAAGTCGTTCTTAATAGCAACTAAATGCCAAGAAATGCTGAGAGTCAAGACTGACTACCCGCCATGATTAGGGAATGGCCACGTGGTTATCTATAGTAAAGAAAGAAGATGGAGAGGCCAGTTTCACGTCCTCTTCCAGCATGACCTTGGCCAACAAGTTCTCTCATTGAGGAGGTAAAGCTCTCAATTCTTGAAGTCAAAGGGTTTACAGGATTACTATGTGATCCCAAACTGCAGAATGTACTAGAGGCTGGCGTTCTAGCGAGTAATCACCTCGGAAAATCACACCACTAAACCACTAACTTTTATAAAACTCTAATTGTGAACCGTGAGCGCATTCCGCAGCTGCAGCCTGCCTCTTCGGGTGTTAAGGAACCAAAAAGGGCTGTTTTATTCCGGTGGCGCCTCCTCTACAACGGGAGAACTAAGTCTAAGGTGAGCCGCTGCTCCGCGGCCCCTCCAGCCCCCAGGTCCTCTTAAGATGTTACTCTTGGTGGCTACAACACTTAAGCCTCATATCTAAGGATTAAACGAGCTGGTTAGTTTTTCTCTCTTTTGTACACAAAGCTAATTCTAAAGCGTCCTATCAACTATTTGGAGAAAACCGGATACAATCGAGTTAGGATCAAATCGCCTTTGCAGGACACAGACTCAGAGTTTCAATTTTCCTATCACTCCCGGCCAGGCCCGACTGCGCTCTATCGAATCGTCACCTAATTGCACTAATTGGACTGGGGGGGGGAGACCTGTGGGCCCCGAACAGGGCGCGTGGCCCTGGGGGAGCACGCGGCGCCGCTGCCCTCCGCTCCCCTCCTCCGGGATCAGCGGGAGGCCCCGGAGCGGCCCAGCCGCCCCACCCCCCCCTTTGTACATTGCAGAGCACGTGGTCTCGCGCGGGAGGGAGGCCGGGGGAAAGAGGGAGGGGGATGGGCCCGAATGGCGCAGCAGCTTTTCTCGATCCCTCCCCTCCCCCAGGACCAGGCCCGGCCCCGAGCGCCCCCCACTCACACTTAAGTCCCTGGAAACCGCCCTCCCTGCGCGCTCCGGGGGCCAGGGCGTCATTTCTCCGGGCCAAGGTCGGCGGGGCCGCAGGGACTGGCGAGCGGCTGGAGCGACAAGCCTGGGCCGGGACAGGCCGAGGGCGTTCGCGCCAGAGCCTTGCGGCCGCGCCAGACCAAAAGCAGGTCCGGAGCGGTGGCGGCGCGAGGCCGGACTCGGGAAGATGGCGGCGCTGGCGCTGGGCGCGGCGTCGGGAGCGAGCCGCGGGGCCGCGCCTCCCCCCGTCCCCGGCCGCCGCCGCCCAAACGGCCGGGCCTGGGGCGGGAAGCCAGGCCGGGCGGCAGGCAGGCAAAAACTCTAGGGCCTGCGGGGCCTCGGCGAGGTATCTCCGGCGGCCGGAGCCCAGAGAAACCTTCCCGCGTCTGGCCGCCCCTCCCCCACCTCCCCGCCGTGCGGAAGGTAATGGCGCCCGCGGCCCGCAATGGGTGAAATAGAGCCGCCAGCTCTTCAAGCCTACCCATCCCCCCACCACGACCCCCTAAAGTACACCCCCCCGGGCTGCGGCTCACCTCCATGGCGGCGTCGGTCGCCTCAGGCCGGGGCCCCGCAGCCGAGCGAGATGAGAAGGATCTCCGCGGACGGGCGCGAACCGGACTCGTCCTGGCGCTGGTGGGGGGCTGCCGTGCCGCTGCCCGGGAAACCACACCGCCGCTGGGCGCAGGGTGCGAGGCGGGGAGTGAGGGCGAGGGCGGCCGGAGAGCGGGTCGACTAACGGGAGGAGCAGGCAGAGGCGGCGACTCCGGCGGCGGCGGCTGCTGCGACTGCTGCTGTCGCTCGCGAGGCTGCCGCTTTTCTAGAACCTTCCCTCCGACCAACGCGTCTTCCCCTCCGCCTACGTCAGTGCGGCTGCGCAGACGCACTAACGGCCGCCAACGGCGCGGACAGGCTACGCTCGCCCTACGCCAGCGGCGTACCCCGCCCCCGCAGGGCGGTGCCTGGCGCCATTGACGTCCACGCGGCCTAGGGCCGGGCGCAGAGCTCGAGGAGGCGTAAAGCAAGTCTCAGAATTGCGCACGGCCCCCGCCTCGGCGGGGCGGGGGAGAAACGGTCGCGCAGTTTGAAATTAACACAGCCCCCGCCCCGGGCCCCGAAGGGCTGCTTCCACGCCTCCAAGTCCGGGAGCCACCGCCCCCTCCGCCCCCTTCCTCCAGCTCCGCCCTCCCTCCCCGCTCTGGGGCCACCACTCGGGTCCGGCCTGCCCCGACTCCACCGTCCCATTCTTTCCCTCGGCCCCCACCCCCACCCGTGGCCGACCCCGCCCCCACCCGTGGGGAGGAAGTCCTTGCGGCCCCGCGTTTTGGCGCCAGCGCTGACGCCGACGCGGCGAATCCCCAGCCCAGCCCGAGCCTGCGCGGCCGCCGGGCCCCCCGCAGCTGCAGCCGCGGTCGCCCTCCGCCCCTAGTCCCGTCCTCCTCTCTAGGGACCGCAGGGCGGCCCGCGACGGTAAGTGGAGCCGCCGCCGCCCCTCCCCCACGCTCTCGGCGCGGCCCGGAGGCGGTGTCCGAACGCCCCTCCCGCCCCTCCCCCCTCCAGTTCCCGCCGCCTGGAGCCCTGCCCCTGACGTCATCGCCCCGCCCCGGCCGGCTCTCGGGCTCCGCCTCCGCGCTCCCTCATCCCCCCCCCCCTCCCCCTCCGTGCTCAGCAGCGGCGGCTCCAGCGGTAGCAGCAGCGGCAGCAGCAGCAGCGGCAGCGGCGGCCCCGCGCAGCCCAGCCCCGCGCTCGTCCGCCCGCCGCAGCCCCGGTACCCGTCTCGCCCGCTCGCTCGGAGGCAGCAGTAGCAGCAGCGGCGGCGGCCGCGGGCAGGGCTCGCACGCAGGCGGGCGGCGGCAGCAGCAGCGGCCCGGACCCGGAGCGGCGGTGAAGTCGGTGCCTTTCTTGCTCTCCCCTCCCCTTCCCCCCCCCCCCGGGGCCCTGGGGCCGGGCGGGGGGGCGACCACGTCGGGGCTGGACTGGCGCGCCGGGCGGGGGCCGCGGCGGCTACGGGACCCCCCCCCCCCACGGACGCACCGCAGGCCCGTCCCGTTAGCTCTGGTCAAGGCCGGCGCATCCGGCGCCAGGCCCGGCTCCGCGCGCGGCTGCGGGCCTTTGTTCCCGCCCCCGCTGGCGTCCTTAAGGCGGGAGCGGCGGGTGGGGGGCGGCCCGGGACCGGTCGGGGGGGGGGGCGGCCGATGGTCCGCCCAGCAGCGTGGCCTGGCCTTGGACTGCGTCCTCCCTTTGGCCTTGGCCTCGGGAGCGTGGGCAGGGGGCGACTGGGCGGCCACGTGAAGGCTTTAGCTGCAGAGTGACCTCGTGAGCCCCGGGGGTCTGCTCGTTATCTTCCAGACGTCCAATTTGGGGCTGGTGGGGTTAAATTGGGAGCATTGCAGCCCGCTCTCCCCGCCAAACGCGGCAGCCCCCGGGGGCTCCTTGACCCCGGTGTCGGAGAAGCAGCGGGCTTTGTGTCTGTGCCCTCCCCGCCCCCACCCCTACCCCCTCCCCAGAAAGGTTGGCGAATGCTAGGGCTTAGGTGAGCATGCTTATGGAGGCTAGGTGTGTGCCACTCAGAACGTGCGCAGGAGCTCCAAGTGGGCTTCTCCACTGGATTCTGTCCAAACTTGCTTGTGTCGAGAGAGATGCGTGCTGTATACATGGGGGTTGGAATCAGGACCGAACTTGTATTCAACTAGCTTTTTCTCTCATGTAAACTTCCTTTTAACTGTCATGCATTTTTCTAGTAAAAGCTCTTCAAGTCTGCAATAAAAAATGGCCTCCAATAAAACTACATTGGTAAGTTAATAAGCACCTAAAATATGTAAGGATTAACCCAAGTCTTCCCTTCCCCTCCCAAAAAAACAATTATAACTTTGCATCTCTGTGGTTCCTAAACACACATCCAACTTTAGCCAAGTCTAAGATTTTGGGCCCCATCCAAGACCTTGAAGTTAGGAGAGAGCACTTGGAGTGACTTTGTAACAAACCGGATAGATCTAATGGGAAACTCATCTCCGACACGGGTTTTGTAGGGCTGGAACCCCAGGGAGGTTTGATGAAGCTACATAAAGCAACATAGTATCTTCTGAGAAACTAACAGGGTTTCTTCAGCATCCTTTCTTCTTCCTGTCTCCCTTACATAGGATGCAGCCAGCCTGGGAGGGCCCATGGAATCTTCTGAGCCTTCTGAATGGCTGTGACTTCTCTAGTTAGCATGAATTGGGGGCCTGGGGGTTGTTGCTCTAGGAGTGTTTAGTCTAAAAGCCAGGTTATTCCTCAAGTTAATCTGGGTTAAAAGTTACTCTTTGACCCACTTCTATTTTTTTAAGCTTTGGGAGAGCCCGAGAGACTTTAAACTGCTATGTCTCTCCAAGCTGTATCAGCCAGGTTGTAATTTGTAAGTAAATTTAGGAGGACAGGGAAGGACAGAGCTCCAATCCTTGAGCATATTTCAAAACAGCCTTTTCTACCAACTACAATGTTTGTATCTGGCTATTTCATGATGCCTCCTGTATTGATTTCTATACCAAAATGTACATAAAGTTGCATCTACTTAGATCCATCAAATTTAATGCTTGCTGAAAGCATATCTTTATTAAGAACAGTCATTGAAAAAATTCACATGAAAATCACGAAATTCAAAGTTATGGTTCCCATTGTATCGAGTTCTGTATTGTTTTAGTAATTTTTTTAGGCCTAAAAGGTGAGTGTTCGCACAGCTGAAACGACAGTGTCTGTATATGCTTTGGATTTCACACTAAAGAGAGAAAATTGGTGATGAGTTGATGTGATGATTAGATATACTTGAGCCAAATGCCATGGAGAATAAGTTGATAGCTGAAATACTAAGGCTCTCCGATGAGATTCCCAAGCACTCGGGTATCATTTATAATGTTAAGGTGGCTCTGGGAAGAGGCCCAGATGATACCCTTGCTTCTTTGCTTCGATTTTTCCTAGGTTTCTTCAGCCAAATCTCCATATTTTTATGAGTTTGCATTGACTGCATTCTCTGGCCAAAGAAACCCAAATGAAGGGAAGGGTTAACTGTCCATGAGGTGGAGTATGGAGGATTCTGATGATAAATGGATGGGTAGAAGGAGCCTGTAAAAAGGTCCACTTGCTGCCACCTCAGTAAATTAGCTTTCAAGCCAGGGACGTGGTGTGCACACTGTTTTCCAAAACTTTGTGTGCCATCTGACCTTGCTTTGTATTTAAGTGGACAAAGATCTTCCCAAGAGGATCCCCAAATGGCAGCTTTGGATCATAAAAAAAGTCAATGGGATTTTCTGAGAAATCCCCCAGGCCCCAGAAGTGGGAGTCCTTTTGGAAGTTTCAGTTCTTCCGTTCTCCCCTTTTTTTCTACAACTGGGCTATGAAAGGGGATTGCTTTTCTTTGCAACATGGTAGAGAGGAGTGGTAGGCACCTAGAGGGAGATGCCCCCATGCTGAGAACTGTGTAGTTCATTTTTCCAGAAGAGAACATTGTGAGCATGACCAGCATCACACCAGGGCACTGGACATGGGGCCTGTCATGCCAGCCTAGTCTCTGTGCCTTTTCCTCTTCCTCTGTTTCCTTCCTCCTGCTTTCTGCATCTGCTGTGTTCAACCTTTTGAACTTGGGTCTCCTTGCTCTTTATCTCCATGGGGAGCAGCTGTTTTGTCTTCTGTTGGGGTGGTGCTATATTCTGATCAGCTTTTTGTCTTTCCCCAATTTCTCTATTTGCCCCCCTAACCATTCCTGACTTTCCCTGTTGCTCATCCAGTGTTCAAAAGCAGAAAGCTCTTGGACGATGCTCCATCCATCTGCATAGTGCCGAAGTATTTATTTCTTCCTGGTGCTGATGATTTTATGCCCTGGGCATCTCCTTGGAAGTTTTAGTAAAACAGACTCATAAGTTTGATCAATTTATAATGGAGCCAAGATAGCTCCCATTTCACATGGTGTAATAAATAACGCATATATATTTATATCAGTATTCAAAATATATCCTCTTGGAATCTTGAGGCACTCCTCACTTTTTTGTGCATTCACTATATTTAGGAGGTTGCCTTAAGCCACCAAACAGCTAGGGTTTTTATTGTTTTTAAAAAGCACAAAAGCCATTTTCTTCAAAGAAAACATACAAAGTAAATGCTTAACTGGGGGACCTGGGGGATTGTTTCAGTGAGTAAAAAAATCTTGAGAAAAACATTGTTGCTAAAGGAAATGAGCGTTGTCCTTTTGAACGCGGGCTCCTACCAAAGTCCCGATGTCATTACTGCTGAGCTGGGCCACCATTTTAGAACTTGTTCTCTCACCTTCTTCACCTGCAGAATCATTTTGGTGATAGCATTGTAAGTTTGTTTAAAGTGTCAAGGGTAGTCGGAGAATTAGGGCAATACTTTGTTACCTTTTTCCACTTCACTGAGCTGGGGGGTGAGAGGGGAGGCACTGGTTGGGTGATTTCCAGGGCAGGCTCTAAGCCAAGCACTGCCCACTTGGTTTTCCTCTAGGAGGCTTTTGGGTTGTATTTCATACTGAGTTTTTAGTGGTATGTGGCTCTTGTTTTGGGGTTTGTTTTTTTTTTTTCTGCTGAGCTGCAGTCCTTGTTAACACGCTTGATTCAGTTACCAGCCATGTGACTGGCCACATCCATACGTGTCCCTGGTTAACATCTGGTTTCTCAAACAGAAGGGGCATCTGTCCAGTCTGTCTGCATCTTGCTATGACATTTTATTGTCTTCCTTTTGGGGCTCTGCACTTAAAGATGTATTTGCAGTCCTAGGAAGTCTTACGCTGCAGTCAAGGTGGCCGGGAGCGGCTTCTTGTGTCCAGGGGAGGAAAGGCAGGGGTGGCTGAGTGCAGGCAGGTGCTTTTTTGGGTGCCCTCCTACTTCTGCCCGGGCGTCTCTTCTGGGCAAAAGCTGCCACATGTTAGAAGTTAACCACCCATCACAGTTAAGCGAGAAGCAAGGAAACCCAAATGCTTGACACAGCTTTTTTTTTCCTCTCTCTTTTCTTTCCTTTTTTTCTTTGTAGCAAAAGATGGGAAAGAAACAGAATGGCAAAAGTAAGAAAGTGGAGGAAGCGGAGCCTGAGGAGTTTGTGGTGGAGAAGGTGTTGGACCGGCGAGTGGTGAACGGGAAAGTGGAGTATTTCTTGAAGTGGAAAGGATTTACAGAGTAAGCAGCCGCTCTCCCATCACAGCTACCTACTCTTCTGCCCCAATTAGCCTCTGTCAGGGGGGACTGTGGGTATTGGAGGCTGTGGGCTCAGTGGCCCAGGACAGCCCCCTGGGTGCCCTGTCACCTCTGTCAATGACTGGCCTAAGGACTCTACCACCCCCGGGGTCCGGGATCCTAGGACCTCCTAACCCCTACCTCCAATTTCAGAGGATACAGTTCGGTGGAAGTTGAGGTTTTTAATCCAAGAGCGGTCATCAGGCAGTAATGCTCAGCATACAGACATAAGCACAAGGAGTTGGTGTCTAGGGAAGCCACATACATGTATCCAAGATGATGGGGCGGCGGGGGGCGGCGGGAGGAAGGGGGAAGTAGGAGGCTCTGGTCCCTGAGGAGATGGGGAAGGGCCTCCGCAGAGCTGGCTTGTTAGTCCTATGGAAAGGCCGAAGAATTGACCTGCTATTTGTGGCATGCGTCAGGAGAAGCATTCAGTGCCTTTTGATAGGCCAACAGTATTGACATGTCTTTGCAGTGAACAGTGGACATTTGTCCATCTGCTGTGTGGACAGAAGGCCGGCCTCTTGAGCTTCCAAAGATAGGATGCTTTTTAAACTCTGGTCCAGAAATGGTCAGTTGGGTTCTGTATGCTCTGAGATTGTCTCATTTGATCCTTGCAACAACCGTGGAAGTAGATATTGACATTATCCTCTTTTGGAGCAAGGAGTAAATTGTGGGTTTGGAGGTTAAGTGACTTGCCTGGGGTCATGTTGCTACTCAGTGCCAGTCCTCTGAACTCAGTCTCCCTGACTCCAGGCCCAGGCTTTGTCCACTGAGCCTCATAGCTAATGGGATAAGTGTCTGGTTCTGTAATCCTTTTAGCCTAGCTTTCCAGCTCCTTCTCCCTCTTACACCAAATGGCTCCCTTCAAAATTGCAAGGCTTTGGCTTGAGCCTTTGCCTTTCCTATAGGGCCTTTTGTACAAGGTGTGAGGAGCAGACAATATGGGTACAGGTTAGTTGTTGTTTTTGTAGTTCCTTCTGTTGTGAAAGTGACTTTACAGCTGCCCAAGTTTGAGCAGGTCCCACCAAGCCAGGAGGACCACAGAGGGGCTTGGAGATGCCTTGGCCATCAGCCTTGAGCTGGGAGTACTTGGCACCCAGGGTGAGAGCCAAGGCCTGGGAGGAATTCAAAGGATGGGTATGCGGGCATTGACAATGGGAGACTTCGGAAGCAGCATAACAGGGACAGCTACATTGTAACGTTGTAGCTTCAGCATGTTGGCATCCACAGATGTGGGGGGGGTGCTGCTGCTGCCATCTTTGTGCCCAGGGCTTGGCCACCAGCAGTGAGTGTGTCCTCGCCCCAGACTCACCCAGCTGGAGCTTCAGGGCCGAGTGCACTCACTGCCTCTGTGGGGTTGAGGAGGAAAACTTGCCACCTGGGAGAGTTCCCAGAGCTGTTGCTCTGTTTCCTTTATTTGGCAGCTTGATAGAGCCCACCCCAGCAGAAAACCACAGCTGCTTCCTTTCCTGGCCCTTTGACTTTTCTCTACCGAGCTATTCTGGGTCCACGAACATTAAGCACTTACTATGTTCTCAGCACCAGGGATTCAAAGAAAAACATGACCCAGCCCCTGCCTTTGGGTGGCTCACCATCTAATGAAGGGAGACAAGAAGTCATAGGTGGGATGAATAGGAAATAATCAGCAGAGAGAAGGGACTAGAATGGGGGCGGGGGGGGGGGTGCGGTGAGCTGGCACTAGAGGGAATCCCAGAAGCGGAAGGGGCATGGAGAGCATTCCAGGAATGAGGGACAGCCGGAAGGGCACTGTCCTCTGGGCTGTGAGGCGGGAAAAGGCTTTTTGGGCAGGGGCTCTGGAGAAGGGGGAGTGAAATGGTCAGACCTGCCAGCACAGTAAAAGATGGGCTGCCACCTGCCCAGCCCAGTGGGTGGCAGGGTCAGAGGAAAGGAGGTGTGAACAAGATGGTAGAAGGCCAAGTCGCCAGGCCTTGGAAGCCTGTGGTCTGGGGGAAGGCCTGGGGAAATGGGGGTACCCTCTGCAGGGACACAGCTCGAGCCGATTTAGTGGCGGGCAAATGGAATTGTGGGAATAGGCTTTTTTCCTCCCAGATTACTAGGAATATTTTTGTATCTCAGCCACATTGATCCTTGCCATCACGCTTGATTAGACATAATCTGATCCTGCTACCAATTAGGAAGGAAGACTGGTATTATTAATTAGTCTGCACAGACTTGTCATCTGTGCAGCCCCTGGTGGGAATCTTGTTACTAACATGGCTAAGTCAGTGCTTCCAATCTTTTGTTTCTCTTTTCCAAATGCAGGTGGGAAAGAGCTCCATATAATCAGTCTTATGCTTGAATAAAGTCTTTTTTGATAAAAGGTGCATTTCAGGAGTTGGGAAGTACAGGGTTAACCCAAACCCTAGCCCTCCCAGATGAGCTGGACGCTGGCTTCACGTTTCACATAGAAGGGGAGGAAGAGCTGGGGGCATTTCGAGAGCCAGGAGTTTACCTCTGCCTGAGTAAAAGCATGAACTTACAGGGCACTTGAGGGTTTCCAGAACATTGCCCATTGGGTCATTAAAACTAGGCCATGAAAAGTAAGCCTTTTGTTACCTTTTAGGGTTAGTAAGGAATCCAGAAGTCTATGAAGCCTGGCTCTTGGGCCTGGGCTTCAGAAGGTGGCCCTGGGTCAGATCTACAGTTGTGGGAACAGTGGCTAGCCTCTGTCAGTTTAACAGAAAGCTGGGAATCCTAAGGTTGATGAGGGTTTGGGGTTAAGAGGCCTTGGGAGGAGCTAGAGCTGCAGGGAGGAAGGAAAAATGGTACCCATCGCTTTATACTCAAATAATGATGTTTGTTTTCTGGGAATATTCTGGATTGTCCACAGGATGGAATCCTCTCCTGTGGAGTCTTTTTTGGGCATTTATGTCCAGGAATCCCTTACCGTAGGGGAGAAAGGTTAGGGAGTCAGGAGGAGAGGCCTGGCAAATAGTGGATACAGGTTAAAGTAGGAGAGGGCTGTAAGCCCGGGCAGGCAGCTGGGGCACTTGGAAAGACAGCAGCATTTTGTTCCATCCTGAGGACAGTGAGCAGGGAGCCAACAGGAATGTCCCAGGTCCCTGTTGTGACCGCTCTTGGGTGACGGTCACATGCATGGCAAAGGGCCATCAGAGGAGAGGTAGCAGGCACCTTTTAGGCCCTGGGAAATTACTGCCTTGTCTAACATCAAAGGAGAAGAGGCAGGTTCAAGCATGGTGCACAGCCTGGTACCGAAGTCTATGGGAAGAAGGTTCTTTGTAGAGGTGGCAGGTGCGTGAGGTCAGTAACCAGTGTGTGCCCAGCAGTGGCTCCTTGTGGCTTCTGCCCATGCCAGGCAGCCTTCTTGGAAGCCCTGCCATGTCCAGGCCACATCCCATGGTTCTCAGAGGATCCTGGGGGTGTAGGATGGGTGGTGGTACCTCCCTTCACATGATAGCGGAGAGACAACATGAGTGCAGGACACGCCAAGCCAAACCTGGGTAGCGAGAAAGCTCCCAATGTTAGACCCTTGGGATTTGGGGACTCCATTTGGTGTTGGAGCTGAGACTGGACAGAAACCAAGCCAGAATTCCCCTGCCAAGGACCCAAAGAAACTAAATGCATGACAGAGCCTTTTTGTTTATCTGTTTACCTCACAAGGACAATTTGGCTGCTGTAGGCCAGTGGAGGGGAGGGACTCAGTTTCCTGATCTGTAAAACTGATTTGCTTTCACAGGGGTTTGTGATGAGTTTGTTTGGAGGTTCTCAGAAGTCCTGGATGCTTCCTATTCCTAGCTTTCTCATGGTGCTAAGAGTCAGAGAGGGCTTTGAGGTTTGTGGAAGGCAGGTCACACGTGACAAAGTACTGTGGGCATTAGAGAGTTGTCAGGTTTCCCTGCAGGTGAGAGGCGTGTGGTCTAGTAAAGGCAGCGCTGCATCTAGGGCCAGAAAGCCTGTTGTCACAACTCTGTCATATAAACCTGCTCAGCTTCTGGGTCCTTTGTAAAAATGGGAAGTCTGTGAGGAAATTGCCTTGTGAACTTTACTGGGGAGTCTTGTTATCGCTGGAGCTGGACTGGTCTTGGGATAGTGCCTGGACATCTCCAGCCTCCTTGCTCTTCTCTGCTCCCTTGGCTCCTCTCTTTTGCCTCTTCTGGGCTGGGGCCATATCCTTTCGTGCCTTGATCACCACCTACCTTGTGCCTCCATTGGCCTTGGTGACTTTTCATCCTTCTCAGCCCCTCTGCCCTCCCTCCCCAGCTCCCAGGATCCTGCTCTGTCCTGTTTTTCCTTTCTCGGCCTCCAAGTCTGAGATCTCTGTCCTCCGTCCCCTTCATCCACTTGGCCAGATCTTGTCATTCTGCCACAGCATCTTTCTTGCCACCTCAGTTGGGATCACATTTGCCAAGTGCTTAGCACGGTGCCTGGTACACCACTCCCTGTCTGCTGTAGGTGGTGCTTCCCACCCTACCTGGACCCTCCATAGAAAGGGCAGTTCATGGAGCCCCTCATGGACCTCTGGGAACAGCATTCATTGGTGCCTGTCTTCCGTCCCTTAATGTGGACCTTCAGTGAGGCTGTCCTTAGCCCTTTTCTCTCAACCGTTGCCCCATTCTGATGACTCCTGAATGTCCCTGTGGTGCCTCATGCTCTGTAGGAAAGGGAGAGGGAGGCGGAGAGCAATGCCCAAAGGAGGAAGGAGCTGCGGGAGGGTCCGTGAGACGAGGGGAAGAGCGCCAGGAAGGGACTTGGAAGGGAAGCAGAAGCCCTCCCTGCAGATTCTCTCCGAGGCTCCCTATTTTGTGGCTTAGATCCGTATAACTTAAGAGCGTCGGAGCTCTCCGCCGTGGATCGATCCGCTTCCTCCAGAGCGCACTTGTGGGAGAGCGGATCTTGGTCATGCTGCATGTGTCTTGTTCCTGTTTCTCAAGGACCCTGGGTGGTTTATTTTCTATTATTGACATCCATTGCTTCCAAAGCCATCTTTGAGCATTTGTGGCAGGGAAGAGAAGGTGAGGGTGGTGCCCTCCCCCCGTGCCAGCGTCAGAGGGCCCCAGCTTCGTGAGACCCGTGAGAGTAGTCTTTCCTGTAGCATCTGGGCGGGAGGTGTGGAGCCTGAGCTCTCCAACTAACTGGCAGGTTGTGGGGGAGGGGAGGGAGGTCCTATTTGAAGCCTAGGGCCTTGACTAAGAGGCCAGTGTCCGGACATTGCTCCCTTTGAGAAGCTGTGGGGGCTCTGGGATGGTGGTGGGTCTGTGCTATCCTGCTCTGTAACACACTTGTTCCAAACTGCTCATTCACTTTTAAATGCTGGCAACTGTCCAGACCAGGGGTAGGGAACCTGTGGCCTTGAGGTCCTCAAGTGCAGCCCTTTGACCGAATCTAAACTTCACAGAACAAATGCCCTTCAAAAAAGGATTTGTTCAGTGAAAAGGCTGCACCCAAGGACCTAGAAGGCCATATATGTCTTCAAGGCTGCAGGTTCCCCACCCCTGGTCTGGATGCTGGGCTATTCCTGCCAGTGGAGAGGCCATCGAGACCTTTGTGGAGACGCTGAAGTCTTCCCAAATGGAAGCGCCAGCCACAGCGTTGTAGCGGCTGGAGCCTGGGCCTGGGCAGGGACGGTCATCGAGGGCTGACCATTTACTAAATGCCATCACGGTGGACTCTTCCCCAACAGTGCTGACAACACATGGGAACCTGAAGAAAACCTGGATTGTCCAGAGTTAATTGAAGCATTTCTGAATTCTCAGAAGGCTGGGAAAGAAAAAGATGGAGCCAAGAGAAAGTCTTTGTCTGACAGCGAGTCAGATGACAGCAAGTCAAAGAAGAAGCGTGAGTCGGTAAGTACTCTGGAGCCCGAGGTGGGAGAAGGAATTTGTGGAGGGCCTCCCAGAGATCTCTGGCGAGACTGATACTGAAAATTCCACTTGAGAGTCCTGTGGTGATGACCTCCTGGGGAGGTGACCTCTGCCCCTCACTCTTGGACAGCCTGCTTCCAGCTCTTGCCTCAGTTTCCCCTCTGGGGCCCTAGTTCAATGATCTGAAGTCCCCCAAGCCCATCCCCACCAAGAGACAAACGGTAGGAAATGTTGAAGAGTCCTGGGCTCGGCCTGTCAGGGGGTGACCTGAGTGTTGTTGATGCCGCATCACACGTGAGGAGACGTGTTCCGTTAAGTGTTAGGGCTCAATGTTAGACACCTTTCCCTGGTTGCCTTGACTCAGGGGCACATTCTCCTACGCATCCTCACCTAAGGTGCCCCTCTGAGAGGACACATTCGAGAAGAGGGCGTGTGTTTGGATCCAAGTGTGTGTCCCCAAAGACTTGTCACAGGGACTTTCTGCAAACCCATTTTCTGTACTTAAGGGTCATGAACTCTATGTAATTCATACATTTTTAGAATTGCTATCTCCCAAGAGGTGTCCTTTCACATTGTGTAGTATTTTCTTCCCGTCAGCACCAGAGCATGCATGAACAGGCTAGTGCTTGAGGAAATCAGTGCTTTTATATCACAGGTGATGAGCCACAGGGTTGGGGGACCCCTGTGCTATACCGTGTTTACATAGTGAATTCACCGTAGAGAGTAAAAAGTAGACCTTTTTTTTTTTTTTAGATTGGCCATCATTACCTTAGTCTTCTAGTTTTTAATTGCTCAGACAAATCTCAGTTGTCATCCTTCCCACCCCCATCCCCCAAGAAATTGCTCTGTGATGGTGCTGGAGGTGGGGAGTCTACAGCTCTTCTCTCCTGTGTGGGGATATTAAGTGTTGTGGCCTTGATTAGATTATGGGAAAAGACAATCCAGAATCTTGACTGCTATTAATAAAAAATCACATTAAATCAAGGAGTTTGGTATCTTTCCAATGGCACAGCATGTGCTGTTATACGTTTTCGTATTCTGCATTGACTTTCAGTCATTTGGAGAGTTCATATCAATTAAATTTAAAATTTTAGTCTTTTGTACGTTGCCATCTTGGCTTCACCCCAGTTTTAGTCTTTTTAAACTGACAGTTCAAGACCTGGTTTGGTTGGGTTTTTTTCAGGTTTTCTGACTAGTTGTCCATTGTAGCTTTTAGAAAGATCTGTCCCAAGTTCCGTCTTGGGCTTTGTTCTCTTCTAGATGTTCTAATGACCCTCCTCTCTTTAAAGCTGGCCAGAATCAGATGTGCCAGCAGGGAGAACGTCGGCTTAACGAACTCTTGTAACCTTTCACGACAGGCTGACAAGCCTCGGGGCTTTGCGAGGGGCCTTGACCCAGAGCGAATCATTGGTGCTACGGACAGCAGTGGAGAGCTAATGTTTCTCATGAAGTGGTAAGGACTGAAGTGAGACGTGGTGAAAAGCCTTGTTTGCTAAGATAAATTTGTGGAGGCGCCCCAGGTGAGCGTCTCGAGCTGACTTTTCATGGCACAATGGCAGCCCATGAGGGCATATTTGTTAAACTTCTTTTGTGGGTGTGCTTGCCAGGCTATGTGTGTCTGTGTGTGCACACGAGTGCATATATTGGGGAATAAATTTTAAAATGGCCTGGCCATCTCTAGGGAGATGTCCAGATCATCCACTCTAACACCTCAAGGCTGCTTAGGTGGGTACTGAGAGACAAATGGAGATTTGAACACTGGACCAAACTCTGCAGGAGGGAAGTTATTTGTTCTGGGGAGAAGGTAACTTGAGCAGGCCCTTAATGGAATTAGGTGTGAACCATAGAGGTGTACTAGGAGACAGCATTGCCAAGGGGTGTCTCCTTAGCAAGGACCCAGGCCTGTGTGTGGTGGTCAGGAAGTGGCCAGAGAAAGGGCAGCTGCTGGAAAGTAGCAGAAGGGAGCGGGCTGTAGATGCCCAGTGAGCTTTTGAGCTTACTACCAAGGTTAAAGGCCTATGGGTGAACTGTTCAAGAATACATTGTTTTCATCCAAATAAAAACATCCTTGACAAATTAGTCTGTGTTTGAACATACTGATAGGGGTTAACTTGCTAAAATCACCACAGAAATGTCCACCAATATTCCTCATTAACTTGTTGAAGGTTGGAAAGGGTCATTTGGCAAACAGGATAAACACAAGTAAGGAAAGATTCAGGAAGACTACCCTGTAAAGAGGGAGTTTTCAGCTCCATAGATAGGCCAGAGTATAAACGTGAGAGGGATCTTCAACCTTTGTCAACTGTAAGTTACCCATGCTTGTCACACAAGACTGCAGTATCAGGCACAGTGGTCAGTGGCGGTCAAACAAAGCATGATCTCAAGATGGGTGTTGTAGTGGACAGTTTGGGGGGGAGGGTGTAGAGATCGGCTGCTTTTAGGGATGGTATAAAAAGTGTAGCCTTCCTCAGAATACTGTGGAATCTGAAGTGACTAAATTGATAGACTTTGGACCATAGCCAGAACCCCTCACCTCTTAAAGACAAATCTGTGCACTTGCAGAAATGAGAAGATAGCTTCTGACTGGGTGGAGAGCAGCGGCTGGCCGTGGCAGGAGCTGGAGAGGCAGCAAGGCCAGTCTCTGAGCCAATGGACCCATCCTATAAATAGGAAAATTACTTTGAATTCCTCTTCCTTACAAAAAGATGTATTGTAAATATAGTTTAGACCAAAGACCTTTTTTTTTTTAAACTATGGGACTTCATAAATTGACTGTCAGTACTTGACTGGCTCTGTGAGCTGGTTGATATTCGTTACTACTTCCAGTGGTATGGATCAAAACCCATCTTTGCCTGCCTGTGCTGTGGAACATACTTAACATGTATGTAGTTAGGTAGGGTTCAAGGGTGTTAGAACTCAAAATTAAAAGAAAGCTGTTTAACACCAGATTTTCTTGGTGATCTTTTAATTTCATTACATTGTCAAGATAAGGATAATTGAGTCTACTGAGATTTGTTTAAATCTGATATTGTATGGAAGAAACAACAGGATGAAATGTGAAGCCAGTTGGTTTGTGCTGCAGTCGGATGGGATGCACTGAGTCTTTGATTTGGGAGAAAGTCCCAGGAATAGCAGAACCTCAAGTAGACTGACCTATTAGTGTCCAGTTTGCCACACAACCTCCAGACCCATCAAAGGTCTCACTCTCACCCTAATTTAATTAGAAGCCTAATCATTCTTCTCCTAAATCAGCAATTTTAAATTGTGTGAATATTTTGGTTGTTTTTTGACCCAGCTTTTTCCACCCTCCACACAGGAAAGATTCCGATGAGGCTGACTTGGTGCTGGCCAAAGAAGCAAACATGAAATGTCCTCAGATAGTCATCGCCTTTTATGAGGAGCGACTGACCTGGCACTCCTGTCCTGAAGATGAAGCACAATAATCATTTATGTTGCTTTTTAAAACATATATATATATATATACACACACACATACATACATGCATATATATATATATATATATAATGAAATCTGGATATTGATTCCATTCTTTGATTTGTTAGCAGTGTGAGCACCATCTACATCTAATGAGAACTGAGTTGGGTAGGTTTTAAAGTAGGTTTTTGTTTTTGTTTGGTTTGTTTTTCGTTTGGGCTGGTTTTTATTTTGCATCAACGGCACTGGTAACTGAACAAGTAAATACAAGCTTTCTGCGTTTACTTAACATTTATCACAGAAGAGAGCATTTGATACTATGGAATTATTAACTTCCTCCACAGTAGAGAAGAACTTTTATAAATACTGATTAATACCTTCTGTAGTCACTACTCTGAATCCTAAGAAATGTTTAACCCCCATGTATGCCTAAGGTTAGCTGTCTGAGACAAAGTTGTGTCCGTGTAGAATTTCGACATTCGCTCGAAACCCAACTTAATAATAAAAGCTATATTTTACACCTAGAGGTAAATCCGTTGACAGGTTGCTGCCGGCAGCCATTTCCCATTATTGCTCGGTTCTGGGGAGCCAAAGAGCCCATTCCTCCTGACTGGCAGAAAATGTGCTCCCTTCACTTTTCCAAACACTAACTGTTTCTGAACAGAGCAGAATGATTTTATAGGCACTTTGCAGCCTTGCTGGAGTGTTCACAGTAGGGTAGTGCTCAGTGTCTGGAGCCTATTAAGGAGCATCTCCCTTGTGGATGCAAAGGACAGCTCCACACTTATTACCCAAACAGGATCCTCTCCCCAAAGCCTCAGATCTGGCTGGACAAGGGCCCTGTCTGCTGGGACCCATGGCCATCTTGCTGGCAGCCTCCCCACGGGTCCAACATCTCAGTCGATGTTGCCCAATCCTAGGTTAGAGACGTGCATGGGTAAATGCTACCGGAACTTGTTTGAACATTTACCTAAAATGTTAAAATAGAACCATTTTGGCCTTGATTTTAAAAAAGAGAAAAACTTGGACTTCCTGCTTTGGAAAGTAGGGGTGTCCCATCTTATTTTACTAACCAAAGGGTCCTCTCTTAATCATGTAGTAACATCCCCATCTGCTGGAACGTACATATTCTGCCCAAAGGGCAGGCATTTGGGGGGGGGGTTGTGTTTTCCTAACTATGGGCATGAATGGGGAGCAGACGTACCCATGTTAGGTAGTCTTCTATAGTCTTGATGTGCATGTTTTTTCCTTCTTTATCCCAACCCATCCCTTCAACGTAGGACCAGCCTTTTGAGTATTTGGGTCACTTGGCTCCTCGGGAGCTGGGCAAAAAAAAAAATAACTTTGTAGTCATTGGAATGTTATACAACTGTATATTGTTTACTTTATTGTAAATACTGGTGAACAGTGGTCAATAAATAGTTTTATATTCTTCCTTTACATGCAAAAACTTTTTCTAAACTCCCCTCATGGGAGTGGGGGCAACGGGTGCTGTGAATGTCTTCCCAGCTTTGCCGAATCATTCCCTGACGAATCAGTGGATATCACCTTAAAAACCTTTAAAGTTTGTGTGTTTCTTTGAAGGCTCAATGGATGCCTTTTGGTTTTTTATCAGGTATTTCCTGTACACCTACCACCATATTAAATCCTTTGTAGCAAAGAAACAGTTAAATTCACAGGAGCAGCCTATAACAGCTTGGGCAATGTTTGTGCCCATAGGCTCCCACCAGGACCCTGCAAGATGAGTTACTGTCATACATTATTGCCATCATAACTACACTGGTTCTGCTTCCTTTGCTTTTCCATCAGTTGATGCAAGTCTTCCTGTGTCTCTGAGTCACTATGTGCATTTCTTAACGGTGGCTGTGCCAGAGGAATTTGGGCAAATCATTAACAACTCAGTATGCTTAAGCCCTGGGTGCTCCCTCCCTGGGCCTGTATTTTTTCTGTAAAATGAGAGGGTTAGACCAGATCTCATTAATGTTTTCCGGGAACTAGACTGATCATTACAGTTAGCTTGAATCCTTTTGGCTTACATAATGATCTTAAATATGTAATGTGAAAATACACTTCTGTTTTCTTACTCCCTTTTACTAATCTTTGTCCTAATTATAGCTTACTGTTAAAACCTATATCATTGGCTTGAGGCACCCACATTCTCTCTTGCGGAGGAGCGTACAGGGTGATGGCAGGGTCTGCCCTGAAGCATCTATTCCAGCTCAGCTCAGTGTCCTGTCATAGAGCAGGCATCTGGCAGGTACTGAATTCTAGACAGGACACCAGGACAAGTGGAGAAGGGAACTATGGGCTTGAACTTGAAGGCAGGTCCAGCTGTGTTTTCTGATCCTGCTCTGTATGACAAGCTCTTATTAATATGGTTCTAATTAAGGCAGTCACAGAGGGAATGGGAAGCGTCTGCTTTGGTCTCCCAGTAGCATCAGGGACGTCTTCCACTTGGGTTCCTATGAAAAGGATCAAAGCTAGAGGGAAACGAAAAAGGACACCCTCCCAGCAGAATTGGGAGTCTTAGATTCTGAGATAAAGACATGGAAGGGGGCTCAGAGATGATTTAACCTAATCCTCTGTTTTAAGTGTTGGCTTAGATAGACTAGAGCACTAGCTCTGATGTCAGGAGAACCTGAGTTCACGTTTGGCCTCACACATTTAAGAGTTGTGTGACCCTGGGCAAGTCATTTAACCCTGATTGCTTCCAAAAGGAAAAAAAAATGACTTGTTCTTAACTGGAGATTTGTGACAGAAAAGTGTAGTCAGAGCTAGCTGCAGGACTGCCATGACAATACATGGGCCACATTCAAGGTCAGCAGTGCCCTTTATTGTGAGAAGAGGAAGGTGTGTGTGGTTCCACAGTGTGGCAAGTAGAGCATTGTGAAGAACAGTGCCCAGTGGCAATGACTGTTTAGTGTTTCCCAGCAGATTCTCTCAAGCATATCAAACAAGGCTATCCAGCATTTTGCTAGAAGGCCTCATGGCTTAGGCAGCCACTTCAGCTGAAGTTGCTCCTCAGTACTTTTTCAGGAAAATCTGGTCTGGCCTACAGGGTGGGTAGTACACCATATTCTGAGCAAGTGCCTAGGGTTAAGAGGAGATTCTCTGGCTGTCAACCTAAGAGTTTTTTTTTAATCTCTTTTATGTGACTTCCACATTAAGAGTGTAAGCTCTTTGAGGACAGGGACTTTGTTTTTTGCTTGTATGTACATTCCCATCCCTTAGAACTGGGCCTAGCTGATAGTAAGCACTTAATAGATGCTGGACCCATGACTAAGACCCAGTCAGTCAGCTAGCTCCACTTTTAGATAGCTCTTTTTAAAAATTTTTTTATTTTTTCCCAATTACATGTCAAAACAATTTTAACATTTTTTTTTCAGATTTTGAGTTTGAATAGCTCTCTTAAGGAGTACTTTGCCACTGTCCACGTTCCACTGAAGCTATGCAGAACGAGTCCAAACCCTCTTGTTCACAGTAAGCCTTCAGACACTTAATAGGATCATAAATAGACCTAGAAGGAACCTCAGATGTCATTGAGGCAGCTGAGGCTGAGAAGCCATGACTTCATCAGCGTCACAGAACTGGTGTCTGAGGCAGGATTTGAACCAGGGCCCTCCTGACTCCAAGGCCAGAGCTCTATCCAGTGTGTAATACTTGAAGAGAGCTCTGCCCCTATCTTTTCTTACATCCTTTGATCTTCCATCCTTAAATGACATCAATGTAATGTGAAAATACACTTCTGTTTTCTTACTCCCTTTTACTAATCTTTGTCCTAATTATAGCTTACTGTTAAAACCTATATCATTGGCTTGAGGCACCCACATTCTCTCTTGTGGAGGAGCCTTTACCATGCTGATTGCCTTCCTCCAGATGCTTTCCAAGTTATCAGTGTTCTAAATGGCAGAGCCCAGAACTGAACTGAGTTTGAGAGAACAGAAAGGACTCTGCATTTAGAATCTGGACAAGTGACATTTGTGGGCCTCAGTTGGAGGTTCCTGCCAGCCTTATGTCTGAACCTCCGTGGTCTTGGAAGGGAATGATAACATAGCAAGAGAGAGCTGAAAGACCGCTTCCTAACCACATGCTTCCTCCGTACAGAGGAGTGACATCTGCCCTGGAGGCTAGGCTAATTTTTCCCAAAAATATATCAAGTAACTGCAGCAAAGCTGGAGGCAGACCATCTAGCTCCCCTGTGCCTACTTCAACAAAAATCCCCCAGTCTGTACCAGGCCAAATAAGAATCCAACGAGAACCACACTATTTCTTCCACTCCAGAACTGCAGCAAAGTCAGCCAGAAGTTCAAGGGCAATAGGTAGGGTGGCTGGTGTAGATCCCTTGAAGAGAAACCAGCCCTAGACACGAATAGAAAGGCCTGGAAGAAAGCCCTGTATCCAAAGGCAGCAGGAGTGGCAGGCACTTGGGAAGCCTCGAAAGCTCCAGGAGCAACCAGTGAGACTCAGACAGTCGGAAGCAGAACTGTACACGTGGACGTTCAGGTTCACATTGTGCTCCATTCTCCTTGTAAGGCTGACTCCAGTAGTGTGGCCGATAACAGCTCTCACTTTGAATCAACAACATGCCAAAGACAACACTTGAAAATGTATTTATTTTGGTTCTTGTTGAAACTGTGATAAACCATTATGGAGATAGCATATTTAATAACTGGCATTCTCTGGGTATTAGAATGAAAAGGCTTTAGCTTAAAAAAACACACAAGCAGAGACTTAAGGGGGGGAAAAGTAGATTTTCCATAAGCACAGTCCATGAATACATAGAAAAAATGAATGAAGCAAGAGTTAAAAATTAAAAGCTCTCGATGTAAGAATTAGGATAAGTAGAAAGTGCTACAAATTTGATGTGTCCCAACTTTCAGATTCTTTGGCACAAAGCAAGGACCCTGGGACCTAAGTCATGAATGAAATCAAGACTGTCCAAGAGGTAGAGGAGACCAGTTTGGGAATTGCAAATTCCGCGCTCAGTGGAGATTACCCTTCTTGAGAGGGGCATATGCTTCTGACCAGCTTGTGGACAAGTCAAGTATGTGGAGGAGTGAGGAGTGGGACTCACCCCAAAATGGTTAATTGGGCCAATCAATACATTTTTATTGCAACGATTTCCAGGAATACTACTGACTAAATAACTTTCAGAACCAATCATAAGGTGGTCATTAGGGTAATGTACCTAATTAAATTAATTTGTTTTATTTCATTTAATTTTTTTGCCTCATAAAGAATCATCTTCAGACGAACCTTTCAACCTGGTGCAGATGTATGAGATTACAAGATGACGGCCTTCAATTAGCTTGTTTATTAAAGAGCTAGAATAAAGAGGAAGAATCTTAGTTTAAGTTTAAAGCCAATGACATTCCAGAAAAGTCTTTAGATTTGGGGATGAAAGTCAGGATTGATGCCTGTTTCATACCCATTGCTTGTTCCTGGATGAGGGGCACTCAGATGAGCAAGCTGGGGACTCATGAAGCTGATTTGTGCATATTTATGATCATAGCTAGGAGCCCAGACCTGGAGTAGGCAGATGGGCTCTCATCCCAGGAAATCTCCTTTCTGATCACAAAGTGATGTCTTGCCATTTCAGGGAAGCAAAAAGTGGTCCAAGAATATTCTATTTTTTTCTTTGTACCCACTTATTTTTTCCTCAGTCCAGACCTGTGATTTCACATGTATGAGAAGTTCTTGGCAGGGAACTCTCATTTACCTATGCAGACTGGCCCCTCTTCTGCAACTCGAGTCTTCAGAGAGCTGCCTGGGGCACTGAATGGTTCAAGGGTCCCACAACCAGTATGTTTCAGAGGCAAATTTCACCTTTGGTCTCCCTAACTACAAGGCCAGCTCTATCAGCAATGGCATGTTACTTCTCCCAAATTTCCAAGCATATGAATGAAGAAAGTGGAAAAGTTAGAAGAGCTGAGGTTCCAAGTTTTCTGTCCTGTTTCCCCACACCAAAAATGGGAACACACAGAGATGAGTGACAGCCTTTGCTGGAGCATTTGTTCAGAATTTCGTCTGGGGCTATGGTTCTCAGACTTTTGCAAAGAACAGACCACTTAAAGAATCATATATTTGGGACCTAGTGGGCACTTTCAGGGTCATCTGGTCTAATCTTAATTCCCATTCCTCTTTCAAAGGGCAAAAATTTTGTCCAACCATGTATCATTGAGGTTAGTTGGCAGCTCACCTTCTTAGATTAATTTATGGATTAAATCCATGAATTGGATCCAGCAGACTGAAGAGATTTGATTAATCAAAACAGGACAAATTAAAAAAAAAAAAGGAAGAGTTTTAAAACACAGACTAGTGAGCTTGGAGGACGTATCCATAACTTAGAACATACTCTCTTCCTAAATAAGACAGTGTATAGACACTCCTGCTGAGGCTTGTCCCCACCCTGTCCTTGTGCCATTAACTAGCTCTATAACCTGGCGAGTGTCAGGTGATGCAGTAAGGACCTCCTCCTCATCTGTGAGGTAGGGGGTCACTAGAACAGGGTGCTCACCTTTTCTGGTCATGGACTCTTCTCCCCCCACCAACTCTGGCAAGCTGGGGATCCCTTCTCAGAATTATATTTTTAAATAAGGAAATGCTAAGTTTCAGTTAGAGATTAATTAAAATAAAGGTGTAATTTTTTTTTTTTTTTTGCTCATTGAAGTTCCCGGACCCACTGAAATCTGTCTATAAGCCTCTTGGGGATCTTTGAATCCCGGGTTAAGAGCCTCAGTCAAGGTAATCTTTAAAATCTCTCTTCTCAATTTTTCACAATTTGGCAATAGCACAAGAGTGGTGCATTTGGAGGTGGAGGACCTGAGTTTGAATCCTGCCACTTCCACTTATTCTAGGTTTGACTTTGGGTGGTCTCTGTTTCCTGTAATATGAGAGGAGTAAGACTAGCTCTCTAAGCCATTTCCAGCTGGAAATCCAAGCTCCATTAATAACTGAAATGGAAAAAGTCAGAAATCCTGGCTTGCTGACGTTATCTTTTGATAGAGCATCGCTTTCAAAGGTATTCCGCAAGCACTTTAATTTAACCATCACTTATTGAGTAGGAGCCGAATTAATGTGTGTCGATTGATTTCGAATCGATCGTTTGGTGCCAGCCTTTGGAAAGTGGCACCTTGAAGGTGTTTTCACAGTCTAAATATGTGAGCATCCGCCCACTAGACCTCACCTCTGCCACACTGGAAGTTTCCCTTTTTTACGGTCAATTGGCTTTTGGGTCGTAGAGCCTGGCTTCAAGTTGTGTGCACCTGTGCTTGGAGCAAGTCCTTTCATTTATGATTTTTAGAGTGTTCTGCTATAAAATGGGGTTTGGACTAGGTGGTGCAGTGGATAGAGCACCAGCCCTGGAGTGAGGAGGACCTGAGTTCAAATCCAGCCTCAGACATTTATTAGCTGTGTGACCCTGGTCAACTCACTTCCTCCTGTTTGCCTCAGTTTCCTCATCTGTAAAATGAGCTGGAGAAAGTAATGGCAAGTCACTCTAATACCTCTGCCAAAAGAAAAAACCAAACCCAAATAGGGTCACAAAGGGTCAGACACAACTGAAACCACTCAACATCTATTGGAGCTCTAAATAACCGTTCCTACAATCTTAAGACAAATTAGGAGGAAGGTAGGCTCCTGAGCTGGAGAACTGTGTGGGAGGAAGGGGGTTCCATCCATCAGAGAGCTCTGTCAAGCAAATGGCTTCTAGAGCAATTTCGGACATCTATAAACAATCTCTGCTGCCATAAAAGAATACCAGTCCAGATCAGTGATTCCTCCCTTTGAAGAAATGCCCTCCACCACTGCAGACTTGCGCCTCTTCCAGGCTAAATGCCTGGAAGCACTGGCCTGAAGAGAACTGGGCTGACCCTCCTCCCACCCCACCCCCACACACACCCTGGGGGACATTCCCTTTGCTGTCCCCCAGGATGTGTTAGCTCGCAAGGTTTTCAAACTGGACTGGCCTGTGCCTGGGACACTCAAAACATCACTGATTTGTCCAGGGTCACAGAGGAGGATCTAGAACTTGGGCTCTGCAGAACTTAGCCAGAGAGATGCCCCGAGGCAAAGTGCTTTCCCACATTGACCGGCTGCTTCCTCCATTTCCAGGCCTCTCCTCTTTACACATCGCTCCTCTACAATCCCTGTGCTTTAGGGCACCAAGGGCATCTTTGTTCTTTGCACTTGCTGTCTCCCCTGCCTGTAAAGTTCTCCCTCCTCACCTCCATTTCCAGGAATCCATGCCTTCCTTCTGGGTTCAGCGGAAGAACCACTTGGAGGCGCATGGCATGCCCAAGAACAAGATACATTGGGATTCTCAGTAACTAATGTCCTTGGCAGCCAGTCCATGACCCTTGAAGATCAAAGTAGATTCCCCTTCATGAAAATAATAACTAGTATTTATTTATATGGCATTTGTATTATATTTGTTATCTCATTTGACCCTTTCAAAAGGATGGGAGGGAAGTGTTATTATTTTTGTCTTCATTTAGAGTTGAAGAAACTGAGGCAGACAGGGGTTAAGTGACTTGCCCAGGGTCATACAGCTATTGTCTTCAGAATTTAAACTCAGGTCTTCCTGATTCCAAGTCTAGCTGTCTACCCACTGCGTCGCCTAGCAGCCTCTGGATTCCACTCTGTTCCATTCCATTCCACAAGCTTTTATTACTATGTGGAAGGCACCGAGGAAAGACAGTGAGTGGACATTCTCATGGTCAAAGACAAGAAAAATCAGAGTCTACGCCAAGTAATTCCTGGGGTGGGCAGAGCCTGAACAACCAGGAGAATTGGGAAAGGCTCTTCCTTTCCTCATGGTGGTACCTGAGCAGAGCCTTGGAAGGAATGAATGATTCCAGGAGATGGAGGTGAGGAGGAAGAGGAGCATTCCCTGCATGGAGGGTACCTTGTACAAAATCATGGCATCCGAACAGGGGTGATCATATAGCCCCTTGGGCTAGAATGTAGAGCAGGGAGAGGAAGCGACCTCAAGGATCAGCAAATGCAGCCTGAAGCCAGACTGGGAAAGGGTTCTAATGCCAACTAGAGGAGTCTGTGTTCTTGCCTTTGAGGCTGTGGGGAGCTACTACAGCTCTTTGGAGGGGGAGATCCTGTGATGAGATCCTGTTCTAGAAAAGCATCAAGGTGATGACTATTTTTCTTTCCTATTTGTTTGTTCATTTTTATGGGATACTTGACCCATGACATGCCAAGTGCCCCATGCCTGGCACACAAATGTGCCTTGGAGCCTGCAGAAAAGAATTTGGGCATTTGCACAGTAGAGGCTGATGAAGATTTCATAGCTTCCTGCCAGTTCATTATAAAAGCAAGTCAGATTGGGAAGAAATCTCAATTTTCATTATGAAATCTTAGGAATATTGCTCTCTGGGAAGTTAGCTTAGCCTTCTGGCACCAAGATGGGCAGCAGTCATGAAAGTATTCCTGCAGTAATGTAATGAGGCTGCTGTGTTGGGCATTATGTCTCTCTGCCCTTCTAGCTGGTGATATAAGACTGGACAAGCACAGAAGAGAAAGCCTCCTCACTCTTCTGGCTCCTACCATGCCAGGGTTCTTCCCCTGAACCTCTTTTCAGGCTCTCCTATGTGTGCTTAGCACAGTGTGTGCACATATAATAAATCCTTGTTGATTTGATGTGGACGTACTGTTTGATCAAAAAGGAAAAAGAAAGAAAATGACCAAAATAAGCAAAAAATATTTAAAGCAGCTCTTTTTGTGGTGGCAAAGAATTGGAAATTTAAGGGATGCCCATCAATTGGGCAATTGCTTATTAAGTTGTGGTATATGATTGTGATAATACAGTATTGTGTTATAATAATGAGCACAGTGGTTTCAGAAAAGACTTTTATGAAATGACACAAAAGGAGCAGAACCAGAAAAACTTTGTACATGGTATATTGTATGATGATAAACTGTGAAAGACTTAGAAGCTCCGATCAAGACCCAAGACAATTCAGAAGGACCCATGATAAAATATACTGTTCACCTTCAGAGAGAACTGATGAACTCTGAATGCAAATTGAAGAATTTTTACTTTGTTTTTCTTTTTTTTCTGTGCTTTCTTTTACAACATGGCTAGTATAGAAATATGTTTTGCATGACTTCACATGTATAACTGATATCAAATTGCTTACCTTCTCAAGAAGGATTGTGAGGTGGGAGGAAGGGAGACAATTAGGAACTCAAAATTTTAAAAAATCAATGTTAATTTATTTTACTTGTAATTGGGAAATAGTTAATTTAGTAAATGCAATATATTGGAAAAAAAAAAAGAAAATCTGGCTTCAAACCCCAGCAATATCGCTCAATGAATATGTGACCTTATATCCCTTCTCTGATTAGAGCCCTAGTGCCCCAATCTATAAGATGAGAAGGGTTAGACTATATCAAGACATAAGTTGCTTCCAGGTTGAAATCTGTGATCCTATGAATCTGACCTCACTCTCTGTGTGACTGTGGGCAAGTGACTTCCCCTCCTAGAACCTCCATGCCCTTATTTATAAAATGGGGAGAACAGTGCAGTAATCCCTCCCTCATGGCCTCCAGTGAGATCATGGACATGAAGCATTTTGCAAATCTTGAAGCATTATAACGTGGTGGTGGGACAGGATGTGGAGGGGGGTGGGGGGAGGAAGCAGATAGAAGTGAGAGAAGAGAGAAAGAGACAAAAGAGAGACAGAGAGGAGAGGGAGAGAGACAGAAACACAGAGACAGACAGAGAGGTGTTAGTTCCTGCTTTCATTTGTCTCGATCTCATCTTTTTTGATGGGATTCAGATAAAAACTGTCATGGGACAGCTCTTATTCAGGCTTCTAGGCCTCTGGTGGATGAGCTTTCACCTTATCTGGCCTAGAAACAAATTCTAAGTCACCGCCAAGTCCATATATTCAATAAACATGTATTAAGCAGCCACTATGGGTCTGGCACAGTGATAAGCACAGGCAGGAGACATAAATACTGAAAGAAAAGACAGGCCCTGCCTTCTAGGAGCTCACAATCTAGTGAAGTTTGATAAAACTTAAAGCTGAAAGAGCTGGGGGGTGGGAGTGGAGGAGGGTACCTGTCTCAGGTGTCTAGCCTAGTAAGGCTCCAGCCTTCAGTCAGAGGGGCAGAGCTTACTGATGAAGTGTGAGTACCAAGGTTGATTGGCTCTTGCAAGATGATGAGATTTCCCAATGAGGAGTATACTGGGGGCATGGAGGAGAAGCCCAGAGAATCCATCTCCATACCAGGCTAGGGCTGGGACTGATGAAATGTTATCTTCCCTCCTGAGAATGCTTTTCTCTCTGTATATCCAGTGCTTAGCACAGTGGTAAGTACTTAATAAGTGCCATAGCATTCTTTCATTCCTAGTTAATGTTCTGTAATCTATTGAAGAAGATGAAATGACTTATTTTTTTTTGTAATTGAATAAAAGTTGTGGATGTCAGCTTGGCCTCTGGAGGCATCTTGGGTACAAGATTGTTATCATTATTAAAATTATTATTGCCACCTCCACTACTTTGCAGTAGGAAGCCCTGAAGGATGTACCATGGGAAGACACAAAGGAAATACACCTTCAATCTGATCAGAAGCAATAGATCCAGGGTTCTATTACCCAGGATTGCTACTGTGCCTTCCTGCTCCCACGCCGGGACACTGGTGCCACTGGGTCCCCCAAGCACTGACTACCCTATTCTAGTACTTGATGCAAGCTGTCAGATTGCTCATGGAACGGAGATGTCTCACAAGCTGTAAAGCTGACTTCTGGTCAAGGAGAAAAAAATCAGGCTCAAATTTATCTCTTGAATGATCCCTAAAGTTTGGCAGACCTCCCAGGCTGAAAGGGCTGTCAGACCCCCAACTAATGCTATTCATGTGTTGATCGATATTATAGTTTGCCTTTCTCCCAGAAAAGTTAGACGGTCTTAAATATGCCAGATTATAGATCAAAATGCAAGGCATTTGTAGGGGAAAGCAGACAAACTCCTTGAGTCAATCTCAGAGCTGAGCTGTGGGCTCTCAGAATAATTCCTTTAAAAAAAAAAAAAGCAAATTAACCCTACCCACAGAACATCTGACTCTAAGCAGCCATAGTCAACTGCCCTCTCACCCTAGAGCTTCCCTCAGTGCTTGGGACCCTCTCACCCTGCTGTTCCCTTCCCATCTCGCCACACTGGCCCCCTTCTCTCATTGGTGAGTTCCTTTCAGGGCCTCCATTTGGGGATCAGACCCAAGCTTCATTCCCCTCTCACCTGAGCTTCAGGAATTTGCTACTGTGGTGCCCTTTAGCTGCCCTTTATCTCCACTCCCTCCCCTTTTCAGCTCCCTCTTACCTGTTAGTAGCCTGTTGTGTTGGTAAGCAAAATGCGTCTTAGCACTCAGTTCAATCAAGTGCCCTTGAAGAGTTTGGCTTTTGTTTCCTTTGATTAATTCAGTGTATTTCATTGAGTCTTACTAGGTGCTAAGCCCCAGGCCTAAACCCCTATAACGTGCTAAGCCTATGTGGGTATGAAGCTCCCAGGGTACTAAGGGGAGGTGCTAACTCCAGAGCCAATCAAAGCAGCCTAAGTTCTGGTCATTTAAATGAACCTGGGCTTTCTCATGCTGTAGCGTGCTTGTTGTTGGGCTTGTGTTGGTTTTTCACCCCCACAGCAGCTGCTAGCTGGATTGTTGAAACACCTGTAAGCTCCTTGAGGGTAAGAACTGTTTCTTTTTGCTTATATTTGTATCCCTAGAGCTTATCACAGTTACTGGCACAGAGTGAGCCCTTAACATATTTTATATGTTAGCCAGCTTGCATATGAATCTTCCTGACCCTTATTCCAATCACAGTGGAATTAATTTCTTCTTTTAAAATGTCTTACTATTGGTGCTTTATAAAGTTTGCTAAATACTTCATGACAGTATCCTGTTCCCCCCCCTCCCCCAGTAAAACCCTTCTATGTAGCCAATAACTATAGTTAAACAAAACCCCCCAACACATTGCCAGACATCATATGCCAGATGCAGAGCCATTGATCCAGAGCCTCTCTACTGAAAGGAAGGACGGCCCCACACGGGTGTGTTGGAAGTGGCTTGGATAGCCTCCGAAGTGCCCACTGCTAAATGTTCAGGGAGAGCACTTACTCCTCGAAAATTGACAAATGCGAGAATCAAGCCTCGATTTATTGTTTCATTGATTGTCTAGACTTATGAAAATGGAGAAAAAGTTCATTTAAAATTTAAAATGTTAATTATGCTGGTTAAACACCAAAGCGTGGCCCGTATACATTTTTTTTTTGGAGAGCTAGCAGTTACAGTTTACCACCACACCCTGTGCTGTTTATGCAGTCAACGAAGTATGTTAAGCACATAGCATGTGCCAAGTACTGTGCTCATCTTCAGTCTTCTGCAAGTCCTGAAGTGGTAGGACCTGCCATCCTTTGGGTAAAGGATGTGCCTACACAACCTTTCAGCTTGCCCAGTGGATTTCCCAAGGGAGGCACAAATGAACTTTGGGACCTTGGACTGGTAACAGCCTTGTCACTTTCATCCTCTAAATTGCTAGAGACCTAAACTTGACCAACTGCTTGGTCTGTAGACGGTGTAGTGAATTCCCTGCATGGTTCCACACCTGTGAATATCACTCAGACTGCATAGATTAGGTCCTAGTTAACGAAGGGAGGTCTGGGCCCCAATAAGACAATAACTGTGGAACTTTACCTCTAGCCCCTACTCTCCTGGCAACCTTATAAATAGTATTAGCTGCGTACATATTCAGTTAATAAGCTGATAATGATTCCAAACTGGTAAAGAATCTGTTCAGGTGGTTGGGTAACGAATTTGTTGCTGTTGTTCAGTTGTGTGTGACTGTGACCCCCTTTGGGATTTTATTGGTAAAGATACTATAATGGTTTGCCCTTCCCTTCTCCAGCTCATTTTTACAGATGAGGAAACTGAGGAAAACAGGGTTAAGTGACTTGCCCAAGGTCACACAGCTTAGTGTCTGAGGCTGGATTTGAGCTCATAAAATGAGTCTTCCTGATTCTAAGCCCACTGCATCACCTACCTGTCACTTTTGTGAAAAGCCAGCTAGCTACATTGAAGAAGACCTAGACATGAGCCCTATACTGAGAGGCAGTGCAGCCCTGAAGAAATAGCCCTAGATTTCTAGTTTGAGAAGCTGGATTGAAATCCCCCCCTACTCCCCATGTGACTTTGGGCACTAACCTCTGAAATCTTTGGCTTCCTTATCTATACAATGAAGGAATTAGGCATTTAAGGTCCCTTCCAGCTCTCAAGCTATGACCTATAGTTTGAACTCAGAGATATCCCAAGCTTAGAGGGACTATGGGCCATAGTTCGCATGCTAATTCCTTCCTGGGACTCCCTATCTCCTCTGGCACACCCTCTAGGTCACATTCATTTTCCAATTCACTCTGCATATGCATTTTCTTGTCCCAGTGATTCGTTCCTCTCTGTCTTATGGGGAACAGAAGAAAACCCAGTCAGACTGCCTGTTGAGCATATTTGAAGCATATTAAATCCCACTCTTCTCAGTTTTTCTAGAAATATTAAGAAATAATATTTCTCTGATCTAGAAACCCTTTCCAGACTTTTCCCAGTTTGAAAATATGTAAAAGGTAAAGACTAAAGGTAAAATCCCAGGTAATGGATAAAGAGTGGAAACCAAACTTCTCTCCTTTCCATCCTGGATTTCCCATCCCCAGAAGCAACTGGCCTGTGACCCCCTCAAGGGAAGCTCCCTCTCCAAGAAGTCAGAAAGAATAAGGATAATGATTATTGGAAGGGAAACCTGTGCTGTCCTTGACCCAAGTGATCAAGGAAGAATGGGAGAGAGAGTGACTATAGTGCAATGTTAACTACAAACTGTATTTAACCTATTACGACCTTTTCCTGGTTCAGGATTTCTATAAATGTTAACTCAGATTGTCTTGGGATGGAGAGATGTCCAAAAGCATGGGTGATTGTGTCTATTTGAACATGTGTCTCTGTAGGCTGGAAATGCTTGGGTTTAAGATAAGATTAAATGACACAGAATTATCTCAGGCAACCTTGAACCTAAATTGCAAAGTACAGGATTAATATTTTCTCTTCAACACTACTGACCTCAGCTAAGTTCACCCATAGGGAAATCGCAAAAATTCAAATCACAAACATTTATTCCATTCCTATTATGTGTAGGGAAGTGGCTTAGGAGTTAGAAGGTCAAAAATACCCACAAGGAGGAGATTAGATTCTACCAGGATCATATGACATGTCTTCAGATAAATAAACACACGAGAATTCTATGTAATTTCAAGTTGTAGGGACCCCTTTGCCACAGATGGAAGGGGATCAGGAACCATGGGAGGTCTGAGGAGGGATCAGACGCTTTGTGTGCCTTGAAAAGGGAAGAATAGTAGGATTGCCTGGCTGCTGTTAGTATCCCCAAAATAAGCAGGTAGAGATCGAGCCCAGGGTCACACAGCTATTAAGAGTCTGACGGAAGGCAGAGGGAGAGCTGAAAAGCCAATAGATTCTGGTCAGATTGGGGATTTCAGAATTCTTGAACATGGAGATGGTGCATTTGGGTGTGATGGCAAGATCAAGGGTACAACCATCTTTGTGTGTATGTGAGATAGAGTGGAGGAATAGCTCATGAGAAGTGAGTATGTTGAGGAATTGAATGGTTAGGGCATTTGAGGGAGAATCAATATGTTTGTTGAAGTCCCCTAGTACGAGGGCAAGAATTAGGGAGAAGAGGAAAATTGTTAGCTAGGTATTTAACTCATTGAGGAAGGAAGGGGAGTGTTCTGGGGCGGAGTGGGGGTGGGGGAGGGAGCGTAGACAACTACTATGAGGATTTTGATTGGGTGGTAAGTATGAATAGCATGAACCTCAGAGGAAGAGAAGTTACTGAGTGAAGGAGGAAGGAAGGTGGCCATATCCTGTGCAAAAGGTTACCCTGTAGGGGCCCACCTAGGCACATGATGGAGGGGTTATATAAATATCTGGAGCAGTTTAGGTAGAGATATCTCAACTGCCTTTCAGCCATTGGATGTTCAGCAGACATCTTAAACCTAACACGTCCAAAATGGAACTCATCTGAGGGAGGGAAGGAGAAAATTTGGAACTCAAAATTTTTTTAAAAGTAAATGTTAAAAATTATCTTTACATATCATTGGGAAAAAATTAAAATATTATGTTTAAAAAAACTAAATGGAACTCATCATCTTTCCCCTTAAACTCTCCCTGCCTCTTACCTTCTCTATCATTTTAGAGGGCAACACAATCCTCCCAGCCTCCCAGGTTTACAGCTCTCTCTCACACCTCATATCCAAGTTGTTGCCAAGACCCACCAATTTAACGCTTGTAACATATCTCCAATCACCCCCTTCTTTCCTCTGACACTGCCCCCACCTTGATGTAAGCCTTCATCACCTTGATTATCGCAATAGGCTCTGGGGGGTCTGCCTGCCTCAGGTCTCCACTCCAGCCCCTCCTTCATTCAGCCACCAAAGTAATTTTCCTAAAACACAGGTTCAATCATGTTACCTTTCCCTTACTCAGTAAACTCCAGCAGCTCCCTATTGTCTCTAGGACCAAACACAAAATGCCCTGTGTGGCATTCAAAGCCTTTCATAACCTAGCCCCCTCCTACTTTTCCTATCTTCTTACACTTAACTATCTGCCAAGTGCTCTTTGATCTAGAGACACTGGCCTCCTGGCTCTTCCATGAACAAGGCCCTGGCTGTCTCCCACACCTGGAACTAATGGGGTTTGGACTGTGGGAACCCCCTTGGACCCCAAAACAATTTGGGTCCTATTTGTTTGAGGGGGGAATGATGACGGTACAGTCTCTGGGAACCTCCTTGAACTCTCCTTGAATCTTCCCACAAGATCCAGTCTTGACCTGAGGCTATAACCTTACATTATCGTTAGGCCCAAATCTCTACCTAGCCTTGCCCTTTATTGTCCAGCTACTTCCCAAGCCTAATCCCTTTCTCTTGGTTCCTGGAGTCTGACCTCATCCCAGTCCCATCAAGCTACTCCTTGGACTCCTCCTCAAGATCCTCCCTAAACCCCTCCTCCCATCACCCCAGGACCACCCTAGATCTCTACCTCCTACAATCTTTGTGTATACAAGTTTCATCTCACCTCCATGAAAGGCACTCAGATTCAATCTAGCTCAAATTCAATCTGGCCTGCTTGTGAAGCATCACAAAGGGTGGGATTTCTTAGGACAACCCATTATGGTTGTCTTTTTCCTGGCTGAGAAGGCTTGGGTCGAATTCTTTTGGCAGGACCCAGCGTGTTGGTGTTTGGGGTCTCGAGCACCCCTAAAAACGTATGATTCAATACCATCATCATTTTTCTTTAACCTCTTCAGAACGTTCTCTCTCCACCACTCCAGCAATCTCCCTGGCTTCTTCCCCAAATCCCATCTTCTACAGAGAACCCTTCCCAGCCCCTTTAAGGGGGGGGAGGGGTGCCCTTCTTCTGTTCACTATTCTTTACTTATCCTATACATAGCTAGTTTGTGTGTATTTATTTGCTTGTCTCCCCCTTTAGACTGTAAGCTCCTTGAGGACCAGGAATGTCTTTTGCCTCTTTGTGTATCCCCAACACTTAGCACAGTACCTGGCACATAGTGGGTGCTTAATAAATATTTATTGATTCTGACTCTAATTAATGTTGATTAATAAATAATAATAAAACAGATGAGAGCAAATCATATCACCAAGAAAGAGGGTTTACAGTAGCTTCTTTCAGTGGAAAGACAGACATGCAGTGAGCCTCTAGGTGGGGAGAAGCCTGAGGCGTTTCCCATCTGGGCCAACACATAAACTATGAATACGGGCCTCGGTTCTTTTCTTTGCTTTTAGATGAAAGAGTAGCCGACTTGGCTGTGACCTTTGAAAGGTCGGAAGAGTGAGCTTCCAGAGTCTGGGAACTGGAGTGCACTCCAGATTCTGCAGACGGTCAAACCCAACCTGCTTGACTCAGCAGAACAGTGGACTGAGGGCACCCAGGAGGAGAACAGCCACCCATCCATCGGATGTGCAGTGAATTTGGTGGGGGCAAATTCATTGCAGTAAAGGTTCTAAGCAGGTTCTAAGCCTGCTCTACTGTGGGAAGAAGGTGGTAGAAAGGAGAGTGCGCTTCCAGGTACAGGGAAAGTTTTTGTAAATTTTGTTCTTGCTATAACTTGTCAGTAAATGTCTCTGTAAAAGGCTAAAGAAATAATCAGTTAAATAAATAAATAGAGAAATAAATAAACAAACAAATAAATAAATAGAGAAAGAAAGAAAGAGAAAGAAAGGAAAGAAAGAAAGAGAAAGAAAGAGAAAAAAAGAAAGAAAGAAAGAAATAAAGAAAGAAAGTAAGAAAGAAAGAAAGAAAGAAAGAAAGAAAGAAAGAAAGAAAGAAAGAAAGAAAGAAAAGAAGGAAGGAAAAAAGAAAGAAAGAAGGAAAGGAAGAAAGCAAGCTAAAGAAATAAGGCTTAGCTACTTGGTACCTGCAAGACCTGAAAATCACCTGATCCCTCTGGGCTTCACTTTCCTGATCTGTAAAATGGTGGGTTTGGACTAAATTACCTCTGAGCTCCCTTCCAACTTTAGAACTATGGTCTAATTTCCAGTTGCACCACTTTTTTTTTTTTAAAGAATTACTTCCTCCAAATATTAAATGGATTCCAAGAAGCTGTAGAAAACCTGACTCATTGTCCAAAAGGCACATTTGGAAGCAGGACAAATTATGTAAATATCTTCTTTTTTTACTTTAGGGCTAAAAGCTTCAAATGATTTATTGTCACCTCTTTTGGCAGTTCCGGAGACATTTTAACTGGATGCTGAAGAGTGCAGTCAAGGGTAGGGATCAAAGTTTATGATATCAGCTCCCTTCCCATTCCCATGCCTTGTGGTTCATTATTGCTATTTGGGCAGAATTTTACTTTTCCCAACTTAAGCGTTGAATTATTTGAGCTTTATTGTTCATTTGTACCTTTTCTGTGAATCTGGACTTTTAGAAATGAATGTGTAGATTTTTTTTCTTGTTTCAGACACTTTTTTCATGAGATTATATTTTTGTCTTTTTAAAAAAATATTTTAAGTTTTTAACATTGACTTATATAGAATTTTGACTTCTAAATCCTGCCCCGCCTCCTCATCTCCGCTTCCCAAGATGGCACACAATCTGATATAGGCTATACATGTATAATCATATTAAACAGATTTCCACATTGGTCATTGTGTGAGGTAAATAAAATGTGAAGACTTCACAGGGAAGATATGTATAAATATATATCTATATCTATACTAAGAAATTTTTTTAAAAATCAAGAAATAGGGAAGTGAAAAAAAAAATTCTGAGGCTGTGAGAGTCTGATGGCCCAGCCTCTGGGAAAGCTTACCCTGAAGCTTTTTGTTCTTTCTTCTGGTTCTGTTTTAAAGATTTGCTCAGTAAGAATAGGGTCACTGTAGAATGGAGAGGGTCTCCCCCTCCCCTTATTCTATTCTCCTTCTTTAGATTTATAGATGTCACCTCAGTTGTAATCATTAACTAAGGAAATGGGAATTGGAGTTTCTGTGCCTCGATTTCCCAGTTCTTTGTCTAGCTTTCATGCTCAGATTGTAAGCCCACCTCCCAGCCAATAGTGAGAAGGGTCAGAGGTGGGAGGGAATTCTCTTGTGTTAGGTATAATTATGGGTGCTTTGCCTCTTGTAAAGCACCTCCCTTGCTAGATCTGTTCTAGCAGAGGATGCCCAATTCTCGAGAATTGAATAAAATTTTTTCTGTTCCCACCCTGAGATGGCTCCTTATTAACTTTTAATTGGTGAGGATCTTTCATCCCACATAGTCATGTTGTGAAGGAAGAATCAGGACAAAAGGAAAAAGTCACGAGAAAGAAAAAACAACAACAACAAAAAGAAAATAATATGCTTTGATCTGCACTCAGACTCCATAGTTCTTTCTCTGGATGGGGAAAACATTTTCCATCATGAGTCTTTTGGAATTTTCTTAAATCATTGCATTGCTGAGAAGAGCTAAGTCTATCAATAAAGTTGGTCATCACACAATGTTGCTGTTGCTGTGTACAATGTTCTCCTGGTTCTGCTCACTTCACTCAGCATCAGTTCATGTATGGTTTTCCAGGTTTTTCTGAAGTCCACCTGCTCATCATTTCTTATGGAACAATCGTATTCTGTTACATTCATATACTACAACTTGTTCAGCCATTCCCCAGTTGATGGGCATCCCCTCAATTTCCAGGTGCGTAGATTTTTAATGGGATGGTTGAATGGAATGTGGAGGCAAAGAGGGAATACCCCAAGGAGAATGGGGGGACCCATCAAACATCATCCTGCTCCTCATGAGGGGTTCACTTGTATATCTCCGGTCCAGCTTCCCTAGGGGATTTAGCTAAGGTAGGTTTTATCAGAGCCAACAGGAGCCATCAGCTATTGCTGGTGAACTTGTGTATCACACAAGATAGGGGGAAATAAGCTTGAAAGCCAGAATCAAGGGAGAAATACCAACGATTTCAGTCATGCAGATGATACCACTCCGATGGCAGAAAGTGAAAAATTAAGAAGTTTCTTGATGAGGGTGGAAGAGGAGAGCATAAAAGCTGGCTTGACATTTAACATCATAAAAAGACTAAGATATTGGCAACCGGTCCCATCACTTCCTGGCAAATCGAGGGAGAAGTGGAAACAGTGTCAGATTTTACAGTCTTGGGCTCGAAGATCACTGCAGATGGCGATCACAGGCATGAAATTACAAGACTCGCTCTTTGGAAGTAAAACTGCGGCAAATCTGGACAGCAAACGAGCAGAGACATCGCCTTTGCAACAAAGGGCCATACAGTCGAAGCATTTGCTGGATGTGTCACCAGGGTTTACCCAAACCCCCTTTCTAAGCTTTTCAACATGATTGTCCTTCATGTAGTCTATGTTCCAGCCACACGGGCATGACTTGATATACCTCACACACAACACCTTGCACGGACTGCCTCACTAGGTCAAAAAACTAAGCCCCCTTCATCTTTACTTCTTACAATCAAGAGCCTTGTTCATAGGCTCTACCTTAATACTACCTCCTTCAAGAGCACTATTTTGATCCCCCTTCCCTTCCTCCTTCCCCCTAGTGCCCTCTTACTAATAATTGCTTTAAAAATATTTAATTTTTTTCAATTACCAAACATCTATTTTTCTCCCTCCCACCTTCTCCCACTAGAAAGGAAGAAACAAAGGAAGGAAGAAAGAAAAAAAGAAAGAAAGAAAGAAAGAAAGAAAGAAAGAGAGAAAGAAAGAAAGAGAGAAAGAGAAAAGAACTCAGGTTATCCTATAAGCAAAATCAAGAAAAATAAATTCCCACATTGGCTATGTCCAATGATATGTTTCTCATTCTATATGTTAGTCCCTCAACCCACTGTTATGAAGTGGGCAATATTCTTCATTAGTCTTTTGGAATGATGGTTAATCATTTCATTGATAGAGTTCTTTAGTATTTCAGAATCATTCATTTTTACAATGTTGATTTTCTTGTATACATTGTCCTCCTAGTTCTTCTCATTTCACTCTGCATCAGTTCATACACATCTTCCCAGGTCTTTCTGAAAGCATCTCTTTCTTAATTTCTTATAGTTTGATAGCTTTCCATTATATTCGTATAGCACAATTTGTTCAGCCATCACTCAATTAATGAAAATTCCCATAGTTTACAATTTTTTGCCATCACTAAATGTCTTTGTGCATATAGGACCATTTCCTCTTTTTTTGATTTCTTGGGAGTATAGGACTTGTAGTGGTATCATAGGGTCAAAGGGCATGAACTGTTAGTAACTTTTGGGGTATAATTCTAAATAGAATTCTAGAATCCCTACACTAGTTCTGACAGTTCCACCAATAGTGAATGCATCAATATGCTTGTTTTCCCATAGTCCCTCCAGCAGGTTTCATTCTCCTTTTTTGGTCATCTTTGCCATTCTGATTGGTGGAAAGTAGAACCTTAATTGTTTTATTTTAATTTCTGAATTGATTAATAATTTAGAGCATTTTTTGTGTTGTGCTTATAATGCTTTTTTAAGTTTTATCATTTTTATTTAATATTTTAGTTTTCAGCATTGATTTCCACAAGATTTTGAGTTACAAATTTTCTTCCCATTTCTACCCTCCCCGCACTGTTCCAAGATGGCATATATTCTGATTGTCTCATTCCCCAGTCAGCCCTCCCTTCTTTCACCACACTCCCACCCCCATCCCCTTTCCCCTTACTTTATTGTAGGGCAGAATAGATTTCTATGCCCCATTCCCTATATATCTTGTTTCTCAGATGCATGCAAAAAACAACTTTTTTTTTTGAGCACCTGCTTTTAAAGTTCCAAATACTCTCCCATCTTCCCTTCCCACCCACCCTCCCTAGGAAGGCAAGCAATCCAACATAGATCACATTGTTGACTTCTTCTGGCTGTATGTTTTGATCTTCTTTATCCAAAAAAGAAATCTAGAGTTCAACTTTGAGTCTGAGTTTGTTTTCGCTGTCTGTTCATGTTCCCAGCCAACTACTTAACCCTTGAGCTTTTTGTCAATGTATGACTGCTTGTAGAGTAGAGAGTACTTTGTCTCAAGCTTTAGGGTCCAAGCACTGCTGTTTTCAGAGCTACTTCTACTCCACTGTCACCCCAGGCTCTGTCCCAGCAGGGCTCCTCCTCCCTCAAGAACTGCCAACCAGGACTGCAATACAGATCCAAGCAGGGCACAGCAAGAGGACCTGCCTTTGTGCCCACAAAGTGCTCCTTGCACTCCCGCTCTGATCTACTGCTAGATTCCTCCACCATGTGAGCCAGGGACCCTGGAAGCAGCTGATGCTGAAGCTCTGGAAGCAGCTTTAGGAGTTTCCTGCTGCTGCCACCGCCACTGAAGCACCACCTTTTCCACCCCCAGAGCTGGTAGCCATACCACTTTGAACTCAATCCCGCACTTTCCCACTAACCTGCTCTTTGGCATTTGGGGGTTGAGACTTCTGGTAACTGCCACGGCTCAGTGATTCATTGCCCTAAGGCCTGTTTTGGCTGGCTGACTCCTGGTCTGGTCTGTCCTGGCACAGCCCATGCTGGGCTTCGCTCTGCTCCCAGCACTGTGGAATAGACTCTTCCTGGTGACCATCCAGGCTCTCCTGGGCTGGAGACCTGTTTCCCTCTGGTATTTCGTGGGTTCTACAGCTCTAGAATTTGTTCAGAGCCATTTTTTACAGGTGTTTGGAGGGATTTGGGGGACAAACTAAGCAAGGCCCTGCTTTCCAGCCGCCATCTTCTAGAGCATTTTTTTTTTTACATAGCTATAGATAGTTTGGGTTTCTCCCCTTGGAAACTACCTGTTAATATTCATAAACCAGTGGTTCTCAAACTTTTTGTTCTCAGGACCACTTTATCCTCTTAAAAATGATTAAGGATCCCCTCCTGCCAAGAACTTTTGTTTATGTGAGTTATAATTTTTGGTATTTACTTTATTAGGAATTAAAACATATTAGTATTATTATTAACATAGGTTTTACCTTGTTGACTCCCTGAAAGGACCTTGGAAATCCCTCAGGATCACTGGATCACACTTTGAGAACCGCTTCCTTGGGCCATTTACCAATTGGGCCATCTTCTAGAGCATTTTTTTTTACATAGCTATAGATAGTTTGGGTTTCTCCCCTTGGAAACTACCTGTTAATATTCATAAACCAGTGGTTCTCAAACTTTTTGTTCTCAGGACCACTTTACCCCCTTAAAAATGATTAAGGATCCCCTCCTGCCAAGAACTTTTGTTTATGTGAGTTATAATTTTTGGTATTTACTTTATTAGGAATTAAAACATATTAGTATTATTATTAACATAGGTTTTACCTTGTTGACTCCCTGAAAGGACCTTGGAAATCCCTCAGGATCACTGGACCACACTTTGAGAACTGCTTCCTTGGGCCATTTATCAGTTCTCATAGATTTGAATCAATTTCTAATATATCTTGGAAATGAAATCTTTATGAGGGAAACTTGCTGCAAAGATATCTTTCCCTAATTAACTGATTCTCTCCTAATCTTGGCTGTTTTGGATTTCCTTGTACAAAAACTTTTTAATTTCATGTAATCAAAATTGTCCATTTTATCTTCCGTGATCTTTATTCCCTCTTTGGCCATGAACTCTTTCCTTTCCATAGGTCTGAAAAATAATTTCTTCTTTGCTCCTCTAATTCGTTTATGATGTGACTTTTTCTACCTAGGTCACATGTCCATTTGGAGCTCAGCTTGGCATAAAGCTTGAGATGTGGGTCTAAACCTAAATTTGGCCACATTGCGTTCCAACTTTCCTAGCACTTAAAAAAAATCATATAGTGAGCCCTTACTCAAGTAGCTTGAGTCTTTGGACTTATAGAATTTTGTTATTTAGTCATTTTTCAATCATGTCTGACTCTCTGTGACCCCATTTGGGGTTTTCTTGGCAAAGCTCCTGGAGTGGTTTGCCATTTCCTTCTCCAGTTTATTTTACAGGTGAGGAAACAGAGGCGAACAAGATTAAATGACTTGCCCAGGGTCACACAACTAGTAAGTATCTTAGGGCAGATTTGTACTTGGGAACTCAGATTAGTCTTCCTGACTCCTAGCCTGGTGCTTTATCCACTATGGCGCCACCTAGAACTGATTTATAGAATAATAGGCTAGTAGTTTCTTATGCTTCCATACATCATGTACTTAATCTGTTCCACTGATGAATCTCTCAAGTTTTTAACCAATGTTAAATTATTCTAAGAATTACTGCTCTCTAGTACAGTTTGAAATATGACCACATTCTTTCCCCCTTTTTTTTCATTATTCCCCTTGAGATTCTTGACCTTTATTTTTTCCTAGCTCTACAAAGTAATCCTTTGCTGGTTTGATAGGCATAGCACTGAATAAAGAAACTAATGTAGGTTTTATTGTCATTTTTTTGATATTGGCCTGGCCTACTATGAGCAATTAATATTTCTCCAGTTGGTCTTTATTTTCTGTTTTTGTCTTTATTTTGGTCAACAGTGTTTTGCAGTTGTTTTAATTTAATTCATGTGTGTATCTTTGTAGTATTTTATACCTTCTATTTATACCTTCTTTATACCTTCTATAATTATTTTTAATAGAATATCTCTTCCTATTGCTTCTTGCTGGATTACATTGGTATTTACACAGAAATGCTGATGATTTGTATGTGTTTATTTTATATCCTGCATCTTTGCTGAAATTATTCACTGCTTAACTTAATTTTATTTGATTTTCTGGGGTTTTCTAAGTACGTTATCATGACAGCTTCCTTTCCATCTATTCTTAGTCTCTCAATTTCTTTTTGTGTCACTACTATAACCACCATTTCTAGCGTTATATTGAATAGAAGTAGTGACAAGGGACCTACTTGATTCATCCTTGAACTTACTGGAAAAGACTCTAGTTTATCCCCATTACATATAAAGTTGGCCCTTGGTCTTAGATATATATTATTTACTACGTTAAAGAAAGGCTCATTTATTCCTATGTTTTATGGTGGTGTGGTTTTTTTTAAATAATATAAATCGAGTATTTTATTTCCTCAAAAGCTTTTTTTTTTTGCATCCATTGATATAATAATGATTTTTTTCTTGTTCTATTATTAATGTGGCCAAATATGGTTATTGCTTTCCTAATATTATTTGGGATTATTTTCTAATGTTTCCTAATATTATTACAATCCAGCCCTGAATTTCTGGTAGAAATCCAAACTAGTTATAGTATATAAGCTTTGTGATCTGTTGCTGCAGCCTCTTTGTTCAAGTTTTTATTTCAGATTTCTGCATCAATATTCATTTGGGATGTTGGTCTACAGTTTTTGTTTCGTTTTGACTCTCCCAATTGGGTATCAAGGCCATATTTGTGTCATAGAAGGAATTTGGTAGACTCCTTTCCTTTGCTATTTTTTGCAAACAGCTTGTGTCCTATTGGAATTAATTGTTCTTGAATGTTTGATAGAATTCATTTGTGAATCCATCTGGTCCCAGGTTGTTGTTTTTGTCTTTCAGTATTCATCTATACATTTCTTTTTCTGAGATTGGGTAGTTTAGATTCTTTCTTGTTCTGCTAATATTGATATTTTATATTTTTATAAATACCATTTATTTCATTTCACTTGTCAGGATTATTGGGATATAGTTGGGCAAAATATGTTCTAAAATATCTTTTATTTCTTTTCATTTATTGTGAATTCTCCTTTTCTTTTTTGATAATAGTAATTCGTTTTCCCTCTTTTTTTAAAATCATATTAGTTAGTGATTTGGCTATTCCCCCCAAAACAAACAAGCAAACAAACAAACAACAAATTAGCTCCTTGTTCTCTTCTGATTTCAATGCTTTTTGTTTTAGTTGTGGGGTGGGGAGGAGATTTGCTTCCAGTTTTGTTTATTTCTTGGGAGACTTTCAGGATTTCTATTTTGGTGTTTAATTTTCTCTAATTTAATGATTAGCTCTTTATCTTGTTTTTGACCACCCAGTTTCCTCTAGGAAATCTCAGGATATAGCTGATGTCTAGGTCTCTATATGAGTAAAAGGGTCTTTAGATACTGTATAAGCACTCAGGTTAACAGGATATATTGGTCATTGGCCTGTATACCATTCCACAAAAAAAAAGGCAAAAAGAACATAATGACCAATTGATTGAATTTATCTTCTCATTGTCCAACTGGTGACTGCCTCAGCTGCAATGGTCAATGGCTCCCCAATCCCCAGTGACCTTGAACCGTGATGGAATCAACTCTTCCTTGCTCCGGACTGGGGAATACCAATCTACTCCCGGATAACCCCATTCATGGTCCCAGTCACTTTCTGGACTAAAGTGTCCCCCTCTGGTGTCTTCTCCACTAGATATAACCTTCTTCTAGGCAGGGACTGTTCTTTGGTATCTGTTATCTCTGGGTCTAAGCCCAAAGCTTGGTGCCTGATAAATGCTACTTCGTTCATTCATTCTGTCACTAGTTAGTGATTCTCATCTTCCTCCTAATGTCAGCCTGGAGTCTGGCCTCCTCTAGGAAGGGAAGCAAATTAGGGCTGTCATTGGGGACAGCCTCTTGATACTCCAGTGATGCAGAAAAGCATATAATCTCATTTAAAGGGTTAGATTTCCTCCGAAAGGAAATGAACGTGGAGTTGCTAGAGATGCATCCTAGAGACCAGTGCTACCCAGAACTTCCCCTTCTCTCTCTAGAAAACTGGGTCTCCGAAGGTGAGATTCAGGAACTCTCCTCTTAGCCGGGAGGGACAGAAACAATGGTAATAACAATAAATATGAACATTTATACAGGTCTTTAAAGTCTGTTGGTGAGTCATTTTTCAGTCCCTTCCAGTAGCAGATTGTTACAGCGCAGGAGTCTGAAGGTTGTTGCTCAGTCCTGTCCAACTCTTTGTGACCCAATTTGGGGTTTTCTTGGAAAAGATACTGGGAGCAATTTGCTATTTCCTTCTCCTCATCATTTTACAGATGAAAAAGCTGAGGCAAACAGAGTGAAGTGACTTGTCCAGGGTCACACAGCTAGTAAGTGTCTGAGGCCAGATTTGAACTCGAGATGAGTCTTCTTGGCTCCAGGTCCTGTACGACCTCTTTAGAGTTGTAAAGTACTTAATATTTGACACACTTGATTCTCACAACATCTTGGCAAAGGACGGTTCTAATTATCCTCATTTTACAGATGAGGAAGCTGAGTGTGAGAGAAGCTAAGTGATCTGTCTAGGATCACAAAGCTCAGAAATTTTGGAGGCAGAATTTGAACTCAGGTTTTCCTGGCTGCACTTTTCACGCTCTTTCTACTTCATAGCACAGGTAGCTAGTGGCTAGTAGAGTCGAGGGAGTAAAAGCCCATCCTGATTTCCTTTAAAGCTAGAGCCTTATCTCTGAGATTAACTCCAAATAATCCTGTCTCCATTTTGTTTGTACTTAGGTGATTCTACTCTGTCTCCCTTATTAGAATGTAAGAGCCTCAAGGGCAGGGAATATCTATCTATATCTATATCTATATCTATATCTATCTATCTATCTATCAACCAACAGTTTTTTCAATAGCTAGTGCTTAGCTTGTAGATTTGGTGTAAATAGAGGGTAGGAATGCTCCCAGAAACCCCTCTGTGGTTCCCTCATATGTCCTCCAAATGAGGAAAAAGTCAATAGAGGGTGTTTTGGCTCAGTTGTATGGACCCTGTGTAAAGGGGCGATTCCAACCCAACAGAATGAACCAATCAATTCATCCCAGATTGCCAACAGCCCAAGCCAATCTTTTCATCCCCAATCAATAGGACTCACCTCCACTGAGGTTATGGAAATGTCTCTCCTTGTGTATACTCTCCACTGGGGGCCGCAAGGTGCTGGGAAAGGAGGACCCTAAGGATGATTGGGTGTAGCAACAATCTGCTAGCAGCTGCTATAGTGGTGTAAGACCCACCGACAACTGGCACACAGAAAGCTGCCAACAATGGCTCTTTGACCTGCCTTACTAAGGAAAGTAACTCGAAGGGGTTAACAATCTCAGTTTAATCAAACATACAAATATCATTCACAGTTCAGGGGGAAAAGATCAGCCCTGTGAACTGCAAGGCAAATACAAACAGAAATTACAAACATCAACAGACAGACGTTGTCTGTTAGCAGATTGTTGCTACATTGGGCTTGACTGGTCACCTTATTCAACCTCTTACACCTTCGGGGATTGGTCCTCTCTATTGAGTAGTGGCCACAGGTAGCTGCAGCCTGGTATAGAGTATTGGACAAAGAGTTAGAAAGCCTGAGTTCAATCCTGCTTCTGACAAGTGTTCGATGTATAAATCACAGAAAGGTCATTTCACATCTATGGGACAGAGGCAACTTCCTAAGATTTGTCTTACTAAGCCATAGGACTGTGTTCTGTATCTGGGGAGGGGATTCCTCACTGGACATTTCCAGTGTTGCCCCAAATCACAGATCCTTCCCCTACTGGGCAGCCAACAATGATTGGAAAAGGATTAAAATTTAAATTATTTTGGGGGCGGAGCCAAGATGGTGGCTGGAAAGCAGGGACTTGCCTAAAGCTCTCCCCCAGGTCCCTCCAAACACCTATAAAAATGGCTCTGAACAAATTCTAGAACTGCAGAACCCAAGAAATAGCAGAGGGAAGCAGGGTTCAGCCCAGGACAGCCTGGATGGTCTCTGGGTAAGGTCTATCGCACGGAGCTGGGAGCAGAATGGAGCAGATCCCAGAGTGGGCCGTGCCTGGACCAACCAGACCCAGACTGGGAGCTGGGGAGAATAGGCCATAGCGCCTTGAATCAGTGAGCTGTGGCAGTTACTAGACTTCTAACCCACAAATGCCAAAGACAACAGAGCAGGTTAATGGGAAAAAGCTGCTGGGACAGAGTGAAAGGAGTTCGGGGTCAGCCACCACCTGGGGGAGTGGAGGTGGTGCAGCTCTGAGGCTGCTTCCAGACTACAGCTGCAGTTGCTTCTGGCCCCAGGCCCACCTGGTGGGAGGAATTAAGAGGCAGATCAGAGCGGGAGTGCAGAGCCTACTTGGAGCTGAGTCGAGGTACAGGTTGGTGGTTCTTGGGGGAGAAGGAGCACTGGTGTGGCAGAGCTTGCTGTGTAGAAACAGCTCTGAAAACAGTAGCACAGCCCCTCAAGCTTGGGGCAAAGTACTCTCTACTCTACAAGCAGTCATACACTGACAAAAAGCTCAAGGGTCAGTGAACAGGCAGTAAAAACAGTCTCAGATTCAGACTCAGACTTTGGAATCTTTCTTTGGTGACAAAGAAGACCAAACATACAGCCAGAAGAAGTCAACAAAGTCAAAGAGCCTACATCAAAAGCCTCCAAGAAAAATATGAATTGGTCTCAGGCCATGGAAGACTTCAAAAAGGATTTGGAAAAGCAAGTTAGAGAAGCAGAGGAAAAATTGGGAAGAAAAATGAGAATGATGTAAGAAAACCGTGAAAAACAAGTCAATGACTTGCTAAAGGAGACCCAAAAAATACTGAAGAAAATAGCACCTTAAAAAATAGACTAACTGGAATGGCAAAAGAGCTCCAAAAAGCCAATGAGGAGAAGAATGCCTTGAAAGGCAGAATTACCCAAATGGGAAAGGAGGTCCAAAAGACCACTGAAGAAAATACAACCTTAAAAATTAGATTGGAGAGGGGGGTGGAGCCAAGATGGCAGCTGGAAAGCAGGGACTAGCGTGAGCTCCCCACCAAGCCCCTCCAAAAACCTATAAAAAATGGCTCGGAACAAATTCTAGAACTGCAGAACCCAGAAAATAGCAGAGGGAAGCAGGGCTCCAGCCCAGGACAGCCTGGATGGTCTCTGGGTGAGGTCTATCCCACACAGAGCTGGGGAGCAGAGCGGAGCAGAGCCCAGTGTGCGCTGCACGGACCAACTAGACCAGGAGCCAGGTGGAGCGTGCCCTAGCGCCCTGAGTCAGTGAGCTGCAGCAGTTACCAGACTTCTCAACCCACAAACACCAAAGACAACAGAGAAGGTTAGTGGGAAAAACTGCAGGAGTAGAAGGAGTTTGCAGTTTGGCCACCGCCCGGGGGCAGCGGAAGTGGGGCAGCTACAGACCTACAGCTGCAGTTTCTTCCAGCCCCAGGCCCACCTGGTGGGAGGAATTAAGTGGCAGATCAGAGCAGGAGTGAAGAGCCTGCTGAAGATCTAAGTCCAGTCCGGGTTGGGGGTTCTTGGGGAAGGAGGAGTGCTGGTGTGGCAGAGCTGGTGCATCCACCCAGGTGTTGAACATAGTTCTCTTAACTCCACAAGCAGTCATACCCAGCTGAAAAACTCAAGGGTCAAGTTAGTTGGCTGGGAACATGACCAGGCAGCAAAAACGCACCCAGATTCAGTCTCAGACTCTGGAATCTTTCTTTGGTGACAAAGAAGATCAAAACATACAGACAGAAGAAGTCAACAAAGTCAAAGAGCCTGCAACAAAAGCGTCCAAGAAAAACATGAACTGGTCTCAGGCCATGGAAGAGCTCAAAAACGATTTGGAAAAGCAAGTTAGAGAAGTAGAGGAAAAATTGGGAAGAGAAATGAGAAAAGAAACCCATGAAAAACAAGTCAATGACTTGCTAAAGGAGACCCAAAAAAATACTGAAAAATATACTGGAGAAAACAACACCTTAAAAAATAGACTAACTCAAATGGCAAAAGAGCTCCAAAAAGCCAATGAGGAGAAGAATGCCTTGAAAGGCAGAATTAGCCAAATGGAAAAGGAGGTCCAAAAGACCACTGAAGAAAATACTACCTTAAAAATTAGACTGGAGCAAGTGGAAGCTAGAGACTTTATGAGAAATCAAGATATTATAAAACAGAACCAAAGGTATGAAAAAATGGTAGACAATGTGAAATATCTCATTGGAAAAACCACTGACCTGGAAAATAGATCCAGGAGAGATAATTTAAAAATTATTGGACTACCTGAAAGCCATGATCAAAAAAAGAGCCTAGATATCATCTTTCAAGAAATTATCAAAGAGAACTGCCCTGATATTCTAGAGCCACAGGGCAAAATAGAAAGTGAAAGAATCCACTGACCGCCTCCTCAAAAAGATCCCAAAAAAGAAATCTCCTAGGAATATTGTCGCCAAATTCCAAAGCTCCCAGATCAAGGAGAAAATATTGCAAGCAGCCAGAAAGAAACAATTTGAGTATTGTGGAAACACAATCAGAATAATCCAAGATCTAGCAGCTTCTACATTAAGAGATCAAAGGGCTTGGAATATGATATTCTGGAGGTCAATGGAGCTAGGATTAAAACCAAGAATCATCTACCCAGCAAAACTGAGTATCTTGCTCCAAGGCAAAATATGGACTTTTAATAAAATAGAGGACTTTCAAGCTTTCTCAGTGAAAAGACCAGAGCTGAATAGAAAATTTGACTTTCAAACACAAGAATCAAGAGAAGCATGAAAAGGTAATCAAGAAAAAGAACAAGAAAAAGAAATTGCAAAGGACTTACTAAAGTTGAACTGTTTTGTTTACATTCCTACACGGAAAGATGATGTGTATGATTCATGAGACCTCAGTATTAGGGTAGCTGAAGGGAATATGCATATATATATATATATATATATGCATATCTATCTATCTTTATGTATATATACGCATATGTGAGTGTGTATGTATGTGTATATATATATATATATATATGAAGAGAGAGAGAGAGCGGGCACAGGGTGAGTTGAATATGAAGGGATGATATCTAAAAAAATAAAATCAAATTAAGGGATGATTGAGGAATATATTGAGAGAGGGAGAAAGGGAGAGATAGAATGGGGTGAATTACCTTACATGCAAGTGGCAAGAAAAACCAGTTCTGTTGGAAGGGAAGAGGGGGCCGGTGAGGGAGAATGAGTGAATCTTGGTCTCGTCAGATTTGACCTGAGGAGGGAATAACATACATACTCCGCAGGAAAGAAGGAGGAAGGAGATAAAAAAAAGGGAGGACAATAGAAGGGAGGGCAGATGAGGGAGGAGGTAATCAAAAGCAAACACTTTCAAAAAGGGACAGGGTCAAGGGAAAAAATTGACTCAAGGGGGACAGGATAGGAGGGAGCAAAATATAGCTAGTCTTTCACAACATGAGTATTGTGGAAGGGTTTTGCATAATGATACACGTGTTGCCTATGTTGAATTGCTTGCCTTCTTAGGGCGGGTGGGTGGGGAGGGAAAAGGGGAGAGAATTTGGAACTCAAAGTTTTAAAAGCAGATGTTCAAACAAAAAAAGTTGTTTTTACATGCAACTGGGAAATAAGATATACAGGCAATGGGGCATAGAAATCTGTCTTGCCCTACAAGAAAGTAAGAGAAAAGGGGATGGGGGGGAGTGGGGTGACAGAAGGGAGGGCTGACTGGGGAATGGGGCAATCAGAATATATACCATCTTGGAGTGGTGGGGAGGGTAGAAATGGGGAGAAAATTTGTAATTCAAAATCTTGTGGAAATCAATGCTGAAAACTAAAAATATTAAATAACAAAAAAATGTAAATGATTTTTCTGAGAGGGAAAGTGGTTCCTGGAGACAGCTAGGTGGCTCAGCGGATAGAGCACTGGGCCTGGAGTCAGGAAAGTCTGAGTTCAAATGCAGCCTCACGTACTTACTAGCTGTGTGACTCTGGGCAAGTCACTTAACCTCTGTTTGTTTTAATCCACTGAAGAAAGAAATGGTAAATTACTCTTTGCCAAGAAAACCCCATGGATAGTCTGGTCACAGAGTTGGACATGACTGAGTAACAAGAGTGCTGTAGTGTCAAATACACAGCCTACAGCCTGCATGCAACAACGCAGCCCAAAGCAGATCAGAACGTTACTGGGAAATATTTAACAAAATAAATAAAAGTACAATAAAAGACAGATAACATTACATCTTAAAACTAAGTCAATTTGAAGCCTTCAGGGATCTTTTAGGTATAGATTAGTGACCCCAGATTCTTTTTGAGTTTGACACTGACTCCCAAATAGGAAGTCAGAGGTCCAGGGTTCAGCTATACTGTTGTCGAGTCCTGAAATAAATCAAACTCAAAATAAATCAAAATATAGAGGAAAAGTCATCTTTAATCCAGACAAAGAGGTTGGAGAGCCTGGGCACTGCCGTGTACCTGAGTACATGAGTGTCTACGGAGAAAACTAACAGAAAGGTTTTCATAAGTTTCAGAAGGAAAAAGCTGAGGTGGGATGGAGGAGTGAGGCCTAATCATGAGGTTCCAGCCACTTCTGGCCACCTGAGCAAAAAAAACCCACTTCATAATGGTAGTTTTATCCTTCACAATTTTCAAATTGCCCCAAACCTTAATGAAAGGGGCAAGGGATAACCCGCACTAGTTCAGAGCAGGAAGGGGTAGCCAGGATAGCCCAGGTTAGTTTTGGTTTATAGGATAAACAGAGTTTAGATTCCCAGGGTGGCGTCCAGTCCAAAGTAGTGGAGGGAGGCCTTAAGAGCAAGAATGCAAAGCCCTTCCTAGCATTTCCTAGAGGGTGGGACTTCTCTTACTCTTAAGATGGCCTTACGGCCTTTTGATAGAGAAGGGACTCTTACATTTGATATTAACAATATCTAAATTAGTTTCCCTGTCACCATTTACTAGTCCTATGACTTCCAGCATGTTACTTTACTTCCTAAGACCTCAATTCCAAATTTAGCACCACATTTTTTATTCTCTCCATCACTTCCCCCACCCATTTCTATAGGATTGAAGTAACAAATGCTTCTCCTGCCTAGACCTTTTAGCTAAATTCTAAGTTAACCTTTTAAAACCTCAGTTTGCAAAATTTTGAGACCAAATGAGGATGCTCCGTTTACCTGTGTTTATAGACATAAATGTACTTCACAGTATTAGGGAGGTCTTTCTTCATAAGATGTACTACACGCATGAATATGAGCAAGCCCTTCCAAAACAAACCCTTTGAAAATGTGTCCTAAAATATTAACTTAAGGTTAAAACCTCTGGGGAAAAATGCAATTAAAATTTTTAAAATGATCCAGGTAATCTCAGATGTAGCATGATATTGGAATTTTATGCTGAATTTGTTTCTTTAATGAAGCGATCCCACAACCATAACAAATAACAATTAATAATAATGGTAGGCTTTCCATATGTCAGTGATAATTTAATAGGAGAAAACATGACTGTAAGCTAATTCAGCACTCCAGAAAAAGGCAGGTGAAGGTTGAGCTCCAAACAACATCTGTCCTTATAATCCCCAGGTAGGTTTGCTGTTCCCTTGGTAACTGAAAAGGGAGGAGCATCCCGCCCTCAGACAGCATTGTGGTCACCTTGGTCAGCCCAGTTTTCTCAGATAATTCATGGGGGCCGAGCTGTGTGTGTGTAGTACAAAGAACACCTAACTAGAAGTCAGGAGACCCGAGTTCCAGTGCTAGGCCTTCCACTGACTGGATGTATGAACTTGAGCAACTTGGCCTCAGTTTCTTCATTGATAAAACGAGTGGAGATTACACTAGATGACCACTATATTCTCTTCCATTTTTAACAATTCTGATTCAGGGTTTCCATTTCTGGTATAGATTTGTAGGGAGAGTGGAGGCGTAGCTGCTGAGCCTTGCCCAGATTGCGAGGTTATCTATCACTTTAGAGCTGGAAGGGGTGTAACAGTCATCTAGTCCAGTCTGTAGGCCAGTAGAGCACACAGCCTGCCTGCTGGTCATTCCCAGTCTCACCATTTGACTAGACCATCTTCTTTTGGGTCATACATCTTTCTGAGGATGCCTGTTACGCAGTTGCTTCTAGATAATTTTGGTAATTCTTCTATATAATTAGTAAGATGTTGCAGTCAAGTATATTGTCCTTTGGGTCCATCTCAACTTCCTACTTAATTCAATCTAATTCAACAAACAGCTATTAGGTATTGACTGTGTGCCAAGACAAGTGCTAGGTCCTGGGGGCTTTTGTTGTTCAGTTGGTTCAGCTGTGTCCAATTCTTTATGACTAGAGTGGTTTGTCGTTTTCTCCTCCAGCTCATTTTACAGATGAGGAAACTGAGGCAAATAGGGTAAAATGACTTGCCCAAGGTCACACAGCTAATACATGTCAGAAGCCGTGTTTGCACTTAGCTCTTCCTGATCCCCGGCTCCAAGGCACTCTACCTGCCAGGTGCTAAGAACTCAAAGATAAAAATAAAACAATCCCTGTCCTCAAGGGATATATAATATAGATCTCTCATATGAGGAAAGTTTCTCCAACAATTCAGGTAGCCACCTTCTCTACAACTTATAGTCCTAGCCATTTACCTAGACAGGCTGGATGACTGTTCCACAATCACACAGGCTATTGTGTGTCCAACTTAAACCCAGGTGTTCTTGGCTTGGAGGCCACCTCACCTTCTGCCGCTGCCTTTTGACAGAAAATTATATACAATATATATGTATACACACACACACACACACACATTATATATATACACATATGATAAACATGAAGTAATTTGAGAAAAGGAAGTGCTCAGAATTGGGGAGATCAGGACAGGCTTCCTCTAGAAAGTAGCCCCCAAACTGTGCTTTTGGGGGAGCACTAATATTCCATCACTTGATAAATGTCATAGTTTAAAAGGTCTACATTTGGTGCTGAGGGAGCGTTGAAGTGGAGAAAAGAACCTGGTGACCATGTGGGTACTGGGAGGAAGGAAACCCCTAAAGCCACCTTAGGGGAGAGGTTGGGCCCCTTTCCTAATGGCCACCCCAAGGCCTGTTTGTTCACAGTCAGATTATGACTAAGCAAAAATGCTCATTGGATGGAGGAAAAGAAGCAAGGGATTGGCTGATGAAGAGGAGCTGGGAGTGATCCAGGAGAGATGGAAGGCTCTAAAGGATTATAGAAGGACCCCCATCAGGGGAAGGTCTGGAACATCCTCTCACTGTTTAATCAATCAACAAGCACCTTCTATTATGTGGCCAGTACCCCATTAGGAAAGGGAGATAAAAGCTGTCCCTGCCTCTAGCTGGGGAAGACGACATATACATACATAGGCATTCACAAAACTGATACTAGGTGAGGAAGATGAAGGTTTTGTCAGCTGGGGACATTAGTGAGTATAGGGACAAGGTTTATTAGAACACCGGTCAGAGTGGGTGGGATTCTAAAAATCTGCCATATTGTCCAGACTCTTAAGGAATCTAAGCACTTTAGTGGAGGCAAGATGGATCCTTTATACAGAAGAAGGTGGAAACTGAGAAGGGAGAATTAAAGAGTGGTGGTCTAGGGTGGGGCCAGGTACCCACAATGAAAGGGCAGTTAATTAACTGGGAAGGGCTTTCCCCAGGAGAACATCAGGGACCTGGGCTTTTCCTTTTAGGGGTCCATATCCCACCCCATCATTCATATATACATATATATAAAACATATGATATGCTATGTACAGGGTAATTTGGAAGTAGCATCAGAGGGAAGGCACTAACCTAGCATGGGGAAGGAGGGAACTAGGCAAGACCTGTTTTGGAAGGTGGGATTTGGGCTGAGTCTCTAAGGAAGCTAAGGGAAGGGGTGGGCAGTAGAGGGAGAACATTCCAGGCATAGGAGGGGCCAGTGAAAAGGCAGGGTAGGGACATAGAGTGTCCTGGCTGACTAATGGCATGGCACCATGGCACAGGTAACTCTGGTGTGCCATGTAAACATGGCAAGAGCTAGGAGAGAAGAGGAGGCAGCTCATTTATGTAATGGGAAGGATAGACTGGACAGGGAGCTATTTGAGGCAGAGGGTCATCGCAATAGCCCAGGTGAGAGGAGATAGGAGTCTAAAGGCGGGGGTCACCCATGAGAACAGAGCTAAAGAGACAAAGCCTCCCAGGGAGATGACTCATGCTGGCCTTGAAATGAAGCCCAGATCCTGGCTCTTTTCAGTTCTTCTTGCCATCCAGGTTATCCCAAGATCCTGTTGGGCCTATGATAAATAGTTGTTGGCAAGATTCTTGCCAGAGCCCTCCTTGCCAGAGGCTGATCCTTCACCTGGACGATGGTCATCTACCTGAGAGCCAGTGTGGCTTCAGAAAGGGCCAAGGAACGGTCGATATGGTGTTTGCTGCCCAACAACTCCAGGAGAAATGCCAGGAGCAGACCAGAGGTCTGCTGTACACAACATTTGTAGATTTGACCAAGGCCTTTGATACTGCTAGTCATGAGGGCTTATGGAAAATTATGTCAAGATTTGGTTGCCCGGGGTTCGTCAGCATCGTACGTCAGTTTCATGACAGCATGCTTGCCCGGGTTCTAGATAATGGGCAACGCTCTCGTGCCTTCCCAGTCACCAATGGAGTGAAACAAGGCTGTGTGCTTGCTCCAGTGCTTTTTAGCATGATGTTTTCAGCCCTGTTGTCAAATGTTTTCAATGAGGATGAACATGGCATCAAGGTCAGCTACTGCACTGATGGCAAATTCTTCACTTGAAAAGGCTACAGGCCAAGACCAAAGTGGAGGGAGTGTTGGTGCATGATTTCCTGTTTGCAGATGATTGTGCACTCAGTGCAGCCTCTGAAGCTGAGATGCAACAAGGTATGGATCGATTCTCTGCTGCTTGTGCTAATTTTGGCCTAACAATTAACACCAAGAAATCGCAGGTGCTCCATTAGCCACCACCACACCATCCATAATGGAACAATCAGTTCCAGCAAGAGGAGAGGTTTTGAATGCTGTGGATAAGTTCGCTTACCTTCGTAGTGTACTTTCCAAGGATGTACACATTGACAATGAGCTAGCTAGGCTCTGAAGCAAAGTATGGGAGAGAAGAGGTGTTAGACTGACTACCAAGCTGAAGATCTACAGAGCCATGGTGCTGACTTCATTGTTGTATGTTTATGAAACATGGATGGTCTACCAGCGCCATGCCAGGAAACTGAATCACTTCCATTTGAATTGTCTTAGGAAGATTCTGAAGATCACCTGGCAGGAGAAGGTACCAGACACTGAGGTCCTCACTCAAGCTAAACTGCCAAGCATTCAAACTCCACTTCAGAGAGCACAACTCCGATGGGCTGGCCATATCATTTGAATGCAAAGACATTTGCTTGCCAAAAAGACTATTTTATGGAGAACTCACACAGGGCAAGTGTTCACATGGTGGTCAGAAGGAGCCATACAAGGACATTCTCAAGGTCTCTCTTCAGAACTCTGGAATTGATTGTGTGGCATTGGAGACACTGGCACAGAACCACCCAGCATGGCATGCCCACGTCAGAGAAGGTGCTGTGCTCTATGAGCAAAGCAGAATTGAGGTGGCTCAAAAGAAATGAGCTCAAAAGAAACTTGAGACATGCAAATTTAGAGAATCCTCCCCAAATGTTCACACAGACTATTCGTGCCCGACCTGTGGTAGAGCATTCTGAGCTCGTATTGGTCTGGTCAGCCACGGTCGGGCACATTGAAACTTGACTCTAGCGTAGTCATGTCCTCTTCCATTTTTGTCCTCTTCCAGAATTAAAGATAACAACCAACCAATCTGAAGTAATCAAAGTGAAGACCTCCACTTGTAATGGTAGGAAGGGTGGTGGGACTTTTTTTTTTTTTTTACTATTTTCTCTTTTGGAATGCTAAGGCAATCAAGTGCCTTTAAAGAGTCTTGCCTTTGTTTGAATGGGCCAGATAAAGTGGAATGTTTTTGTATTTTCCAGCACTGAGACCATTGGGAGCCATTGATTTGTATCTGATGTGCTATTGGGGGTGGGGAACTTCTCCATGCCCAGCCTGGGTGAGGTCAGGGCCCTCCAGCCCTGAACAGGATGTATAAGCGCAGAGGTTAGCGTTCTCCCTCAAGGCTCTGAGCCACAGCAGGAGTGGCATGTGACTCTGGGCTCTAATGAGCTCCCCGCCTGTACACCCAGATGTTGATAGCTACGAAGTATATTTGGCCCATAATTCAGGGTGCTGGCTTTTTCCCCTGAACTAGGTGGATGTTATTTGTATGCTGGATTAAAGTAAGATTGTCAACCCCTTAATGTTGCTTTCCTTAAGTAAAGCGGATCCAAAGGACCTGTGTTGGCAGCTTTCTGGGTGCTGGTTGTTGGTGGATCTTACACCCCACAGAAGCTGCCAGCTGGATTGTTGATATGCTCATTTTCAAGGAAACTGAGGCAAAGAAGATTAAGTGACTTGCCCAGGCTATCATCTGAAAGCTGAATTTGAACTCAAGTTTTCCTGACTCCAGCCTCCCCTCCCCTCTATGCACTATGGCACTCCCTAGCTGCCCACATTTAAATGTTTAATCAGTCATTAAAGGGCCTGAGACAGTAAGAAAAAGCTATAAAGGTCATAAATAAGAATTGGGGATCTGAGTTCTAAATACAGCTGGTACAGTGTGGGCACTTGTTGGGCATGTTCCTGGAGCTCTCAGCTAGCCTATAATATGAGGATAAGAATCATATTTCACAGAACAGTTGTGAGGATCAAAGGGAGGTTAATAGAAGAGACCTCGCCAACCTTAGAGGCATACACACACAGGGAGTCCCCAAAATCTAGAAGTAGAAATGCCACAAATTTACAGTGAAACTCTATTGATGAGGTTATCATTTCAAATTTTAGCAAGCTCTTGTAGCAGATAGACTGCTAGGCCTGGAATCAAGAAGACCTGAGTTCAAATCCAGCTTCGGATGCTAGCTGTGTGACCCTGGGCAAGTCACTTACCTTCAGTTTGCCTCAGTTTCCACAACTGTAAAATGGGGATAGTAATACCACCTCTGTTGCAGGGTTATTGTGAGGAGTGTCTGGCACATAGTAAGTAAATGCTTATGCCTGCCCTTTCCCCTTAAAAATTTAAAATGTTAGCACAGTTCTTACTAAAATTCAACATAGCTACCATCTTGTGCTCTACGTTATTCTAGTCATTTCAAACTTTGTAAAAACTTTCTTCAACCACTGCTCTGAAGACGAGGGAAAGAAATATATTTATAATTGTAGCCTTAAGATCATCCAAAGAAGGTTTTGATATGTATCCATGACAGTTCAGGTGGGACCACATCAGAAAAAGTCTAATGGAGGAAGATCAGGTGATCATGGTGGCTGAGCAAAAGGGCCTTCTCTACCTTCTCTACCTATCCACTGTCTGAGAAAATGTCATCCAGAAACTGCCACACACACACACACACACACACACACACACACACACATATACACTACAATGAAATGACATGGTGACCTATGTTGCTAAAATTAAAAATTTATCCTTCAAAAAATTTGCAAAACTCCAGAAATTGAAATAAACTTTCAAATGATATTTTTGTAAGATTATAGCATTTATACTTCTGAAATTATTAAAACTGTGCTAAGACACATACTAGCTGTCATCATCATCATCTAAATGTTACCCATGAGGATTGTTAGAAGAACCTGGGAGTATCAGCTATTGTTAGGATGATGCTGTGAACTGAGAGGCTGGGTAGCTGGAGAGTCAGCCTCCAAGGAAGGAGGACCTGGGCTACAGGTACAGCTCAGGCACACCCTGGCATGGACTGCCCCTGGGGTACCCTCCTTGAGAGTCTGAGTGGCAGATGGACTGCCATTCTGCGTTAGTGGAAAAATTTTGGAGTCCAAAAAGAAAAAGAATTGAGTTAATCCCCCTCTTCATAGTCTTTAAATAGGGCACACACAAAACCTTGATAGTTCAGAGGGAAGCCTAAAATGGATGTCCAGAGCTGCTAACTAGAGTTGTAGAGAAGACATAGTACAGAGACCAAGCTGAAGACCTGGAGATGGGGAGGTGCTACTAACGCTTCTGTTTACAGGCAATATTGTACTGTTTGGGCCAAGCTTTGGAACACTTCTAAGCTGCCTAAATGACATGCACAATCATTCGAAAGATTTTGGCCTGACTATTCACACAGCAAAAACCAAGTGGATGAAGAATGTTGATTGTCCAGACTATGCTATGCAGTTGGATGGTCTTGCATGTTAAATGGACACTAAACTAGGCCTAGAATAGAGCAGCAGCAGGAAAACAGACCCTTTGGGTTAGCAATGATCCTAAGCTTCTCCTTGAAGCAAGATGCATCTTTAAAAAAAAAGTCAATTCAGCAAATATAAAAACAGAAATGTTATAAGGATCCCAGACTCAGTTTTTCATTGATCTAGATTTTTCTGGAAAGATCCAATCTTTTCACACCAGAGTAAATCATGCCTTTTTCTCTGTGTTATCTATTTCCATGGCAACAGGCAGCAATGCTGAATTCTGGCTTCTACAGGGTAACAAGGAGGGGAGGCAAACCTGAGAGAGAATGCAGCCTCAGAAAAGGAAATTAAACGACCAAGAGGGAAAGATGCTGTTCGTGGAGTCCTGGGCACGAGCAAAGCTTTTTACTGGGGGTGGGAAAGAGTTTCTCCTAGGCAGCTAAAAGGAGAGTATGGCAAATTGGTGGCCAGAAGGGATATTAAATTATTGAAATGACAGTGATGAAAATTAGAGGTAAGAATGAGCCTCTAGCATCCTCTGGCCAGGAACAGATTGACAGAGCATCCAGCCTGGGGGCAGCCCTCAGAGCCGCAGGTGCTTTACCGCATTGTCGGTTTTGTCCAGCTCCTCTCATTAGAAAGTAAGTCCTTATGCCCAAAGGGCTACAGAAATGTTCATACCCTTTGACCCAGCAATACCACTTCTAGGGTTGTATCCCAAAGAAATCACACAAGCGGGAAAAGGACCCATATGTACAAAAATATTTATAGCAGCTCTTTTTGTGGTAGCCAAGAATTGGAAATCAAAGGGATGCCCATCAATTGGGGAATGGCTGAACAAGCTGTGGTATATGAAGGTGATGGAATACTGTTGTGCCATAAGAAATGGGGATGATGCAGACTTCATAACAACCTGGAAAAACCTACACGACATAATGCTGAGTGAGCGGAGCAGAGCCAGGAGAACGTTGTGCACAGCCACAGATATATGGATTCCGTGAGGACCAACCCTGACATACTGCGCTCTTCTCAGCAACCTAAGGGGCAAGGACAACTCCAGGGGACTCACAATGGAGAATGCTATCTTCATCCAGAGAAAGAACTGTGAAGTTTGAATATGGATCGAGGCGTACTACATGCTCGCCTTTTTTTTGCTTCTCTTTTGTTTTTTTGGGTTGTTTTTTTTTTTTTTTGGTTCTGTTTCTTCTTTCTCATGATTCATTCCATTGGTCAAAATTCTTCTCCACGACTTGACTAGTGCATAAATTAATTCAATGCGAAGTTATATATGACAGTTATATGAGATTCCATGCCGTCTTGGGGAGGGAGGGGGGAGGGAGGGGAGAAAATCTGGAACTCAAAACTATGTAGAACCGTGTGTGGTAAACTAAAAATAAATAAAGAAATTAAAAAAAAAAAAGGAAAAGCAAGTTGTGCATAATAGGAAAAAAAAAAAGAAAGTAAGTCCTTTGAGGGGGAAGAATGTTTGACTTTTGTCTGTTTCCCCAATACCTATTACAGTGTTAGGCACATAGTAGGAACTTTGTAAATGCTCTTGCTTACTTGATTGTTCTAAGTTCAAAGGTCTTTGTAGAGTGATTCTATGGGGTCGAGCCCTTGCTGAACATTTGAAACAGGTTGCATGTCTCTAAATCTAAACACTAGAATAGTTTCCAAAGATGTTGAACTGAATATATAGCAAGAGGTAGGTGGGCTCAGTGGATAGAGCACTGGTTCTTGAGTCAAGACCTGAGTTCAAACCTAGCCTCCGACACTTACTAGCTGTGTGACCCTGGGCAAGTCATCTCATTTCTGTTTAATCTCACTTCCTCATTTGTAAAATGAGCCAGAGAAGGAAATGGCAAACCATTGAAGTATCTCTGCTGTGTGAGGTAAATAAAATGTGAAGACTTCACAGATATCTATATCTATACTAAGAAAAAATCAAGAAATGGGGAAGTGAAAAAAAAATTCTGAGGCCATGAGAGTCTGATGGTCCAGCCTCTGGGAAAGCTTACCCTGAAACTTTTTGTTCTTTCTTCTGGTTCTGGTTTAAAGATTTGCTCAGTAAGGATAGGGTCGCTGTGACCTGCTTTCCTTTACTGTAAAAATACTGTAAGAGAATGGAGAGGGTCTCCCTCTCCCCTTATTCTATTCTTCTTCTTTAGATTTATAGATGTCACCTCAGTTGTAATCATTAATTAAGGTAATGGGAATTGGAGTTTCTGTGCCTCGATTTCCCGGTCCTTTGTCTAGCTTTCGTGCTCAGATTGTAAGCCCACCTCCCATCCAATGGTGAGAAGGGTCAGAGGTGGGCAGGAATTCTCTTGTGTTAGGTATAATTATGGGTGCTTTGCCCCTTGTAAAGTGCCTCCCTTGCTAGATCTGTTCTGGCAGAGGATGCCCTATTCTCAAGAATTGAATAAAATTTATTTCTGTTCCCACTCTGAGATGGCTCCTTACTATAAATTTAATTGGTGAGGGTCTTTCATCCCACACATCCACCAAGAAAGCCCCAAATGGGGTCACAAAGAGTTGGACATGACTGAATAACAACTAACCCTCCATTCAAAGGAGGTAAAACCACTGAGGATGTGGATGAAGTGTTGAAAACCTGGGGGAAGACCTAGATCCTCAACCTAGAAACATTTCTTGTTTTAAATCTCTTTACTTCCTTAACCCAGTTCCCAAGGCCTTGGGGGAGGAAGGAGAGGGATCCTTGACCTTGATACACTTTCTTAAAAGAAAGGCTTTAGGCCTAAGAGAAAGGGAGAAAAGGATGTTTCTGTTGCCAAAAAGGTTTGATTCAGAAGTGGTAACATTCTCTCCCTTCGGGAAAGTTTGTTTCTTAATATTTCAGTTGACTTAAAAAGAGGACTTTCAGGTGCTCCCCACCTTGATCTCTTTCCTGTCCAGGCTGTGCTCAGGACTTCCTCTACCTTTTCTTGCCCTTTTATGTAATGTCTTTCCCCTTAGAATGTAAGCTCCTTGAGGGCATGGATTTTTTTTTCCTGCTTATATTTGTCTTCTCTGCTTGTAATACTGGGCCTGGCACACAGTAAAAGCTTAATAAATTTCTAGTAAGTGCTTCCTCAATTGACTGTTGATCCACAGACATTGTGGAAAGGGCTGGGAATAACGAGGCTATGGGGGGAAATTGCCTCTTCCCTCTTGGAGTTTTACAACCCTTTAACATCCAGAAAGAGAAAAGCTCCAAGTAGAACGGTAGTACTTGAGTCTCTTCTTGAAGAGAGGGATTCTATAAAGCAGGCATGAGGAGGGAAGGAATTCCAGACATGGGGGACTGCCCAGGGCAACAGCCCGGAGATTGGAAATAGAATGTTAAGGGTGAGGATCAGAGAGAAGGTCACTTTGTCTGGATCAAAAGTACAGGAATAGGAATAACAAACAAGGAACCCAGAAAGATGGGATGAGACCAAGTTGTGAAATAAAAAGTGGAGTTTTAAAATTTGATCCTAGATGCAGTAGGAAGCTATTGGTGTTTATTGAGGAACAGTTAGTGATCAGGTTGATCTGAGGGCACATGGCCCCAGACACAAAGATTACTACTTGCATCTGATGAGGTCAGGGAACCATGTTTTTAGGGGTGCTTGAGACCCCAGAATACCGATACGCCGAGTCCTGCTCGAATGAATTCAACTCAAACCTTCTCTGCCAAAAACAGTCCAAAGTCTATTGTAGATTCGCCATAGTGGGTAGTCTTAAGAAATCTCCCCATTTGTGAAGCTCATTTTTACAAGCTGGCCAGATTCAATCTGAGGTAGATTGAATCTAAGCACCTTCATGGAGGCAAGATGGAGCTTATATACAGAAAGATTGTGGAAGGGATCTAGGGTGGTCCTGAGGTGATGGGAGGAGGGGTTTAGGGAGGGTCTGGAGGAGAAGTCCAAGGATGGGAATGGGGTGAGGTCAGACTCCAAGAACTGAGAGAATGGGATTAAGGGTGGGAAGTAGCTGAAAGCTACAGACCAGGTAGGGCTAGACTAGTTTAAGGGTAACAGATTTGGGCATAGACACTTTGATAGGATCAAGGGTGGGAGGTAGCAGGACAATGGAGGGCTAGGCTAGGTTAAGAGTAACTTAGAGTTTTGGGCCTAGTGATAATGAAAGGCTTATGGTACCTCATCTAGTGGGGAGATTCTAGGAGAGTTCAAGGGGGCTCCCACAGTCTAAACCTCATCACGTCTTGTAACAACAATGCAGCTTGCCGCTACTGTGGCTATGTAAGGCCAATCACACCGGCACACAGAAGGGCTGCCAGCACAGGTTCTTTGATCTGCTTTTCTAAGGAAAGCAACTTTAAGGGATTAACAATCTTACTTTAATCAAACATACATATATCATTCACTTAGTTCAGGAGAAAAGCCAGGACCCTGAACTTCAGAGAAAACACAAACAGAAATTACAAGCATACATTATATAAACAGAACAAATAAAAACAAAACAATATATCCATAGCAATACATAATTTCCAGAGAAGTGCCAACATCTGGGTTTTCAAATGGGGGGGGTGGTCTCTTAACAACCACTGCCCCAGAGTGAATCACAAGACACTCTTCCAGTGAGTGAGAGCCACAAACAAAATGCTAACCTCTGAGTTTTTATAACCTGTTCAGGGCCTGAAGTCTTTATACCTAATCAGCAAAAGGGTGTGGGCCTGGGGCTTCAGTAAGATTTAATCAAGGGCACTTGATTACTTTAGCATTCTCAAAGAGAAAACAGTAAAAAAGTCCCACCTTAATTACTATGACACATCTATGACACCAAGTGTGCCCATCTCACTGACCAGTGACTTATATGTTTCCAAAAACATGGCTAAAGATGTCAGCGATGCATCATCCTCATCCCGCTCGGTTGGACATTTCTCACCAGTTCCCCAAAGAACATCAGAAGACTCTGTCAAAATGCTTTAACGCGCGCCACATTTGTCAGACAACATGAAGACTGGGTAGCGGTTGCTGTTTTAGCCACAACCATTGCAAAGCTTTATCATTTTCTTCCAGTTAATTTCCCATCAGATATTCAAAGTCATAATTTCTGAAATCACTCTCCTTACCTTATCTGTGCCTGGCTTGTAGGAAGCCCTTAATCGATGCTAATTGGTGGACTGATGGACGGATCTGAGGAAGAGGAGGAGGATCCTGTGGGCTGGGCCACCCCACCCTGGGCACATGAATGTTCTAATCTAATTGTATGACTGAGGCATCCTATTGTATGCAAACTCTCAGGGAAGTACAGGATGGATCTATTTCTTTAAGCAGGATGGGGGCTGAGCCACGAGCTCATGGATTGTCCACAAGAAACTCTGACTAGGGAGGGAAAGGTAGCACTGCCCACCAAGGGGTCAAAGACCCAAATTCTGGCATCTAGCTGTGCCAGAGAGCGCAGTGCCCTCTGGTGCATAGGACAGTTAGGGAGAGCTCTGGATTGCCAACTGTCACATAACCTGGTGTTTGTTGCTGAATAGGTTTAGGTGCTGGCCATGGCATCTCCTGGAATCACAAATGTAAAAATGTCAGCTCTTTAAGGGTAAGGAGTTTTAAAATTTTGCTTATTGCAACCCCATGTAGGGATATAATACAACATAAGACCCCTTATATTATATATAATATACATATATAATAGTTATATAATATTATGTAATGCACAGGAGGGTTCCTTGAACATAATAAACCACTTTCGTTGAGTCATTTTTCAGTCTCGTCCAACTCACTGTGACCCCATTTGGGGTTTTCTTGGCAAAGATACTGGAGTGGTTTGCCATTTCCTACTCCAGTTCATTTTAGGCAAACAGTGTTGGGGGACTTGTCCAGGGTCACACAGCTAGTAAGTATCTGAGGTCAGATTTGAACTCACCGAGATGAGTCTTCCTGATTCCAGGCCCTCTGTGCACTATGGCGCCCCCTAGCTGCCCCCACATATTCTACAGGAAGTGCTCAATATTAAATTGAATTGAATGCTTAGTAAGGGAAAGTTTTAGTGAGTGAGATTCTATCATTCTAGAGTCCGCTGTAATGAACCGACTTGACTGAGGCTGTGAGCACCAGACAGCTTCTGCTGTGAATACTGACGGGAGGAGCCTCCATTAAATGTGTCCTAAAGGGCCTTTGAAGAGTTTCTGCCTTACATCAAAGAAAAAATTAAATTTGGGCCTTACCAAAAAAATTTAAAAATCCTCTTGTTAAAATTCAGTGAGAATTTCACTAGGTCAGCGAGTTCTGAGCCTTTTTTGTGTTCTGGATCCCTGGACAGTGAGCCTGGCGAGGCCTCCGGACCCCTACTCCGGATCATGGCTTCAAGCGCGTAAAATGAAAAACAAAGGAAACCCGTTATACAGAAATGCAATTATCAAAATTTTTTTAAAAATGACAGTTTTTGGTTTGGTTATAACACGGCCTGATAGCTTTGTGAACCACTACCTACGAGAAAAGAGCAGTCCGCATAGACAGGCTTGTTCATCTTTGCTCAGCAGAGCCAACAACGCTGTGATCAGAGAAGGATGGAAAGTTTCCAAAAGGTTTCAGAGCCAAAGTTGGGCTTTTAGAGCATATTCATACCCTCCATCTCCTCCCCAAGCAGGACTGTTCTATTTACAATGGGGTCACCCGATCGCCTTATCTATTTCAAGCCCTCTTAATAGTAAGAAGCAAAGATATAGGCAGGCTTAACTCCCACAGGGCTTGTGTTTCCAAGGTTTTTTTAATTGGTTGGTTAGTTACGAGCACAGGACTCATTTTCCCACAAAGGGTGCTTTGGTTCCAGGGCCTTTCACAAGAATCTATTTAAACCGTAATGCCCAGACTTTTTTTTTTTCCTGATATATTAATCAATTATACTGACTTCCCCCTCTTCCTTTTTTCTTTTTCTTTTTGTCTTTAAAAATACCATTTATTATAGGGGATGGCTTTTGGGGGGAAGAGGAAGAAGTGCTGGAAAAAGATGGTCATATAAAATAAATCATAATAAAATCATACGTATCACATGTATCATAAAATACAGCAATAAAATTTATTTTCAAAAGAATGCCATCCTAATATGGAAATGTTTTGCATGACTCCACATGTATAATCTATATCAAATTGTCTTCTCAAGGAGAGGGAGGGAAAGAATATGGAACTAAAAATTATAAAATATGATTGTCAAAAATTTTTTTCATGTAATTGAGAACAAATAAAATAAAAACCTTCTTTTAAAAATGCCTCTTATAGGATATTAGGGTTGGAGTTGGATGTGCCCAAGGTCACACAGGCAGTGACAGGAAGCTGTGCTCTTTACTGTATCTATGGGGTTTGGGAGGGGTTCAGAATCTGGAACTCCCCCAGGCCTTTGGGGCCCAATCCCCAGTTGCTCTGAGTCACGAGACTCCTCAACCCTAGGCTCTCTAAACTCTAGCCCTTCTGAGCCAATGAAGTGATCCAGGCGGTGCCTCTCCTGGGCTCTTCTGCATCTGAGTTATCTCAGCATTCTTATCACCTTTCTCTTTGGGCTCGGAGCTCGTCCATGGTGTTTTTCCTAGAACGTGGTGCCCAGACTGAGCCTGTGGGACGTGTCAGGACAGTGAAGTGCAGGTCTACCCGCTGCCTTTCTCTGCCCTCCCGCATTCCTCATCTAAGGCCAAATTACTGGGATTTTTCCTTTCCAGATCATACGGGCGGCTCTTAGATGTTCTAAAATCTCTTAAGATCCTTAGGTCTTTATATGAATCGTTTGCTCCAGTCCTGAGCCCTGTGGCTGCAGCTTTCCTGTGGCCAGCCCCGGGTTCAAGACGTGAGCAGTTTATTTGGAATTCCTGAGGCAGATGTGAAGGAAGGATGAGCAAGGGACTGACGTTAACTTGCAGGGAGGTCTCTGGTGGAATGCCAAAGAGATCTGTCTTCGGCCTGCATCTCTTCAACCCCTTTTTTATCTGTGAAAGCAAGTGTGTTATAATGGATAGAACATGGGACCTGGAGTCAGAAAGATCTGGGCAGGGACCCATTGCTGCTAAAAGGGAAGACAGACAGCTCCGCTCCCAGTTTAAATCAATTCGATCCAACAAACATCAAGGGTTATTCTGTGCAAGGCTCTGGCGGCACAAACAGGCAGGACAGAAATAACATGGGCCTGTCTACCGGGGAGATACAACACCTATACACAACAGTAAATGCTAGGGATCCCTAGTCCTTAAAATAATAGAAACTTAAGTCAAGCGCAGGAAGGCACCAAGAAGGGGCAGGGGGCAGGGATGAACTCAGCAGAGAGGGAGACACAGCTGAGCTTGGAAGGAAGCAAGAGGAGGAGGGGGAGTCTGGGCGTGGGGGTGGGGAGTCTGGGAGCTAAGCATTAAGAGTTCCACCCTATCAGAGCCTAAAAAGGTCTAAGAAGAGAATAAATAACCTGAAGGCTCAATTTACCTCTCCCATTATAAATGGCTCCAATTACCTAGTTGTTTATCTGTTATCCCCCTAGAGAAAATCCCTCTAGGTGGAAAATGACCTCAAAGGACACACCTGGACACCAGGAAAGAACCACGATCATCCTCGGTGAGAATTCCCCTTGCCTCTGCCCTTTCGCCTGGTCGCTGCCCTTGCTTGTTCATTAAAATAAGTTTTATTGATGCCTTTAGTTTTACACCAGAGTCATTTCTGGATACGCCCCCCAACCTCACCCTATGGACCCCCACCTCCACCCCACCCCCCCTGAGATGCCCCCCAAACTCACCCTATGGCCCCTCACCTCCACTCCCACCCCGCTGAGATGCCTCCCAAACTCACCCTATGGACCCTCATCTCCACCCCCCACCCCACTGAGATGCCCCCCACCTCACCCTATGGACCCTCACCTCCACCCCCACCCCCCTGAGAACAAAGGAAAACCAATCAGCCAAATGCAAGGACAAAGGGATCCTGGACTTGACATTCCACATTCATAGGCTCCCACTGGATTGAGATTTGAATTGCTCAGAATTCGGAATTCTGAGCCCTTCCAGCATCCTTTTCCTTGGTGTTTTGGCGGTCAGTGTCAGAATTGTTTTCTAAAGGTGATTTCTCTGAATTCCTCATTGTGGTTTCATTACACTCTTAATTAGAAATTTGTTCAGCTATTCCCCAATGGATGGGCCCGACTTGTTTCCCTCTAGTTTTCATCTGCTCCCCCTCCCCGCATTGGTTATGACTATTAGGACTTTATTTCTGAGTTCGCCTTGGTCTCTCCTTTTTAGATTCAGCACCCGGAATGGTGAATGGACACAGCGCCTTCCCTCTCTCCCACCTTTCACCTTTGCTTTGGAGAGCTGGGAATTTAGCAGCTGGTCAATAGTTGAGTCAACCTGTTAACTCAAACACAGGCTCTCTTGGCTCTCCTGGGTCTGTAAAGAGAAGCTTGTTTATTATAATTTTGAAGCATTCAAAGGGGCAGCTGAGTGACACAGTGGACAGAGGACTGGGCTGCAGATCAGGAACAGCTGGGTTCAAGTCTGATCTCTGACACTTCCTAGCTATGCGACTCTGGGCATGTCACTAAAAACCTGCCTGCCTCCGTTTCTCAATCGTAATACAGTGATAATAACGACACCTCCCTCCCAGAGTTGTTCTGAGGACCACCAAGATCATATTTGTAGAGCTCAGCACTCTATACGTAGCAGTCACTTAATCAATGCTTATTGGTTTGGATTTTAGTAAGGAATTTTAATTATTGGATAATAATAAAGACAACAGCAGCTGTTTGGAAAGCGCTTTAGAGTTTGTAAAGGACTTTCCACACGTTAGATACTTGGGTCTTCTTTGCTGTCTGTGAGGTCTCTGCCATTATTATTACAGAGGAGGAAACTGGACCAAGAGATTTCTCCTAGGACTTACAGCTGATAGGTGAAGGGAGACAGGTACAATGATTGTCATCACTCCTGTTTATAGATAGGTGGCTAGGGGGTGCCATAGGGCTGGGCCTGGAGTCAGGAAGATCTGAGTTCAAATGTGGCCTCAGACACTACCTGGGTGATCCTAGGTAAGTCACTTAACTTTGGTCTAAGGTTCCTCATTGGGGCAGCTAGGGGCGCCATAGTGCACAGGGTGCCTGGCCTGGAGTCAGGAAGATGAGTCTTCCTGAGTTCAAATCCAGCCTCAGACACTTATTGGCTGTGTGACCCTGGGCAACTCACTTAACCCTGTCTGCCTCAGTTTCCTTAGCTGTAAAATCAGCTGGAGAAGGAAATGGCAAACTACTCTGGTATCTTTGCCAAGAAAACCTCAAATGGGGTCATGGAGAGCTGAATATGACTGAAGAACAATTTATGGATAGGAAATTGAGATGCAGGGACTTGTGTTCACAAAGCCACGTACTGCCTAGGCTGGGGTTTAAACATCTTGACTCCACACGATGCACTCTATCCTTTACCACTACCTTGGATTCTCAGAAGGTTAAAGGTCTAGGGCTGGTGGAGACTTTAGAGACTATCTAAACTATCTAGAGTCTAGATCAAGGAGGAAAAGGAGGTGAGACTGAGAGACCTCTGAAAGTCACACATACAGTTAATGATGGCAGAACCTGAATTTGAACTCAAGTCCTGTGACTCCAGGATTGGTATTCTTTCCAATACATTCAGCTGCCTCAGTTAACATTTCTCTTGATCTGCACGTTTTCTCATTTCTTTGGTGAGTAGATACCCTGCTTAAAGGGAAGAAAGCTTTTTAGTGGTCGTTTTTACCCATGATCCTTTATTTTGGAACAATAGACTGTGGTTAAGCTGGATTCCCGGGGAGCTTGCCCCAAGGCAGCTCCCTGGGGAATGAGTGTTTGAATCTCCCTGTGAAGGAAAAGGGAGTCAACATTCCATCCCTAGGAATCCAAGATGCCATCATCCGATTTCTGACAGGTTGGGATTCTATTCTCAGTCCCAGATTTCTTCTTTCACTTCCCTGATTTGAACTGAAGGAACTTTCTTCTCCATTTTCTGTCTAACCTCCCTCCTACCCCCCACCTTGGTCCCAACAAGGATGATGAGGGACATTGAAATACTAGTGGACAGCATAAGCATCCTTTCTGGGAATTTATTATTCTTTTCTGACTCTTCGGCAAATTAACTTATGCAGTGGCAAGACTCTGCCCTGTGATTCACAGAATCAAAGATTTAGAGCTAGAAAGACCCTCAGAAGCCATTAAGTTCAACCTTCTTCCTGTCTCCTATCCTCTATCTATCTATCTATCTATCTATCTATCTATCTATCTATCTATCTATCCATTTATTTATCTATTCATTCACTCATCTATTTATCCTTCATGTATTTATTTCTCCATTCATTCATCTATTTATTGATTCATTTGCTTGCTTGTTTATTTTGCAGATGAAGGAACTCAGGCTGGGAGGAGCTTAGTGACTTGTTCAGGGTGAATCACTTAGTAGGTGTCTGAGGCTGGATTTGAACTTAGATCTGTCCTGACTCCTAAGCCCAACATTCTACTGGCACCTAATAGGTCAAAGTGTACAGGGAAGGAGATGTTTATGACCAGACAAATAGGGAAACAAGCATTTTATAAGTGCCAAGCATTGTGTTTATTATGTGCCAAGCACTGTGTTAAGTGGTCCACAAATCTCCCATTTTTGATCCTCTAGGTGCTGTTATGATCCAGTTAAGAAGACTGATGTGGAGAGAAGTGAGATGGCTGCTCCAACCATAAAGAACAGATAAGCAAAACCAGGTAAACCAGTCTAACAAAAGAATTACAATTCAAGAGGGAGGGATTTCAGGAAATTTAAAACAATTTACGTTAAAAAAAATTCATTGATAACACTTGTCTTCTTTCTCTCTGATTTTGCATTGGGGCAAAAAGTGGCATCTCTCATGCCTGGGAATGCCCTCCCTTATGCACCTCTCTCTGCTTTTCAGAATCCCGAATTCCCTTGGAGTTGGAGGTCATGGGTCACTTTCTCTATAAAGCCTTTGCTGGTACCCTCGTGCCTTCCCTCCTCACCTCTCCCCACCCCCAATCATCTTGCATTTTTTGCTTTTGTATACGTTGTAAAGCACTTAGGTATGAGCATGTTGTTTCCTTTAAGAGAATGTAAACTCCTTGGGAGTAGGGACAGTTTCTATTTTTTCTTTGTGGACCCGGAGCCTAGCCCAGTTCCTGGCACATAGTAGGAGCTTAATAAATATTGGTTGATAGCCTGACTTGTTATTATGATACTCCTATCCCCTCTTATAATGAAGAAAAACACTCCAGCAAACCCAGTCTTCTGACTGGGCATCCCTCATTCCTAACCTGAATCCCCCAGCAGGGGAGGGAGGTGTATTTTGTTCTCTAGGCAGGTGATCTAGACTATTCATTTTTAAGGTAATTTGTTTTTTGTCTGAGGAAAGCAGCTTCAGGGCCACCCAGGACTCGTTCCTTCTGGTTCTGCTTTAACACCCAGGCAAAGTGAATCATAGGTTGGATGGATGAATGAATGAGAATAAATGACAAAGATGCAGGTGGGCCAGCCTTTGGAAAAGGACAGACAGTGATTAACGCTTGCTTCCTGACGCCTTTTACAATTAAATGTTGCTTGGATTGATGGTAAGTGGAGCTGAGGGTTGCCTTTGTGAAATTCGTTTTCTGTTCCTAGGAGGCATGTCTGAAACTGGGCTCCCTTGATAGTTAAATTTTAAGACATTCCACAATCTAATTAGCTCGATGTTACCATTAGTGTGATCAGGTAGATGACAAAGTGGGGTGAATCAAACACACCATGGAAACAAGATAATCATTTGGAGGTTTTGGTCCAGGCATCCATCCTTTGAGAAGCAAGAAGGAAAGAGAAGAGAAAGGCAAAAAATATGTATAGAAAAGAATGCATTGGGCTACTAAGAGCAAGGATTCCTCACAAATAGGAAGCATTTTCCCCCCATAATCCTTCAGTATCAATTCTTCTCTACAAGGCTCCCTTGAGGTAGGAAGTAGACATTAAAACAGAATTTCATAAACTCAAATCCCCTTCATTGGATGTTATCAGTGTGGCATAGTAGAAAGAGCTGACTTTGAAGTTGAAGGATCTGGTTTCAAATTCAAGCCTTTGATGCTAACTACCTTTGTAACCTTGGGCGAGTCACTGAGCTTTCCCGAGGTTTGTTTTCCTCATCTGTAAAACAGGTGGTTGGACTAGATGGTCTCTGAGGTCCCTTCTGGCTCTAAATCTATGATCCTTGTGAACTGAGGAGCCCTCTTCTTAGGACAAAACAACTGAGGCTCTTCTCCCACCTAACTTGCTCCTAAAGAGGAGAGAGTCCCAAGAACAGGACTGGCCAAGGCTCTGGAACTCTGAATGTGAAACTGACACCTCCAAGCCTCTATGCTTCCATCGTTCTGATGAGGGCACAGTCTCTGGGAACCCCTTGCACCCTTGAACTCTCCTTGAATCTTCCCACTTGATCTGGCCTTGACCTGAGGCTATAACCATTACACCCAAATGCCTACCTCGCCCAGTCCTCTATTGTCCAGCTGTTTCCCATCCTTAATCCTGATCAAAATATCTATACCCTAGCTCTGTTACCCCAGCTCTTTATGGTCTGTCATTTCCATATAGCCTTCAGCTATTTCTCCCACCCTGGAGTCTGACCTCATCCCAGTCCCTTCAAGCTCCTCCTTAGACTCCTCCTTAAGTCCCTCCCTAGACCCCTCCTCTGGCCACCCCAGACCACCCCTCAATCCCTCCCACAACCTTTGTGTATATAATCTCCATTTTGCCTCCATGAAGGTGGTCAGATCCAATTTAGCTCAGGCTGGTCTGGCCCTCTTTCCTTACAGGCGTCACAAGGGGTGGGATGTCTTGGGGCAGGCCTATTTGGCTAACTCTTAATAAACTTTATCTTTTCCCTTGGCTGACAAAGCTTGAGTCGAATTCTTTCGGCAGGACCCGGTGTGTCGGTAGTTTGGGGTGTCGAGCACCTCTCACCCCAAACCCTCATCATTTACAGTGGTCTGGGAAATAACTCTTTCTGCCATGTGCTGCAACTCTCTTGTCTTCTTAAAGAGAGGACCCTGAGTATGTTTTCTCCTTTTCCTGAGATATCAAAGTCATGAGAAAACCACACTGGCACTGGGGCCTCTCGTCAGTTTTCTTTCCTTTCCTTCATGTCGAGCTGTCAACTGTCACTTATGGTGAGATTGGGTTTTCCTCCCAACATGAATATCCTCCTTCTAGCTGGGTGCCTAGAACCCTCTGGAGAATGCCAGGTAAGTAAGCTCTGATTTCTCTAATGCTACCGTATGCCTTTTAGTTACCAAATCCAGTGGACTCTTTTTTTTTTGCCTTCTTTTCCTGGGCATTTCTGTGGCTTCTGCTCCTTGCTGACCACACTCCCTTTTTCTGAATATTCTCTTGGGGTGGCTAAGTAGTGCAGTGGATACCACATAGGAAATTAGGAAGACCTGAGTTCAAATTCTGCCTGAGACACTTAGGTGTGTATGGGACAGAATTTTTAAATAATAGGAGAGACATCTTTAAGAGAAACAAAGTAAATTTATTATACAAACCTTGCAAGACTTGGGCACACCTCCATAAGGGAGGAGGCGAGGTAAAAGAGAACCTTCCTTAATTTATAGTCTTAATGAAGAAGATTCCCACCCACCTCTATCCCTTCTCACCATTGGCTGGGGTGGGTGGGCTTACAATCTAGGTGTGAAAACTACGCAGAGGACCAAGATTGATCCGGTTTGTTCAGGTTTTTCCCTATCAGAACTCAACTGCCAGGGTGGCGTCTGAAAGTCTGGGAGGAGAAATGGGATGGGGGAAGGAGAGACCCTTCCCAGAGCAGAGAACAAATAGCTCACAGGAAGTTCATTATCTTCTAACATCTGAGAGAGAGAGGGAAGGGCATGCCTTCCCAAAATTACAAGGCCAAATCCCAAAACCTCTCCATTAGACATACCCTGTGAAGTCTTCACAATTATCCAACCCACACAGGTGTTTGACCCTGAGGCAGTCATTTAATATCTCTGAGCCTCAGTTTCTCTCTTCATAAAGTGAGGGTGATAATAGCACTTAACTCACAGAGTTATTGTGAGAATCAAATGATGTAAAGCATTCTGCCAAACAAATATACAAATGCTGACTGTTTTGTGATTCTTCTTTTTCTGAGACACTACCTTTCCTAGCTCTTCCTGGCTTTCTGATACTCCTCCCCTCCCTTGTCTGACCCTTCCAGGAAAGTGTTCCACGCAGTTGTGTCCTGAGTGTTCTGCTGGGAGGTGGTGAGCCAGTTCATTATCACCCAATTGGGTACAAAGCAGAGAGAGAGAGAGAGAGAGACAGAGAGGAGGAGAGAGACAGACAGAAGGAGAGGGGGAGAGAGAAACAGACAGAGAGATAATGAGAGGAGAGATAGAGATAGAGAGGGAGAGAGAGAGAGAGAGAGAGCGTGTGTGTGTGTGTGTGTGTGTGTGTGTGTGTGTGTGTGTGTGTGTGTGTGTATGGGAGAAGAGACATGATGGGTGTTGGGTAATATACCCAGTCTAATTGACCTTTTTGGGGGATTGAGGTGACACCAGGAGATGAACTGGGGGGATGTTGGAGGGAGGAGGAAGGAGGTGTGGATTTTGTATTTTGTTTTTAATCACCTTTTTAAAAAATCATATTTTATTTTTTTAATCTGCTCTGATTGCCAAAGAGCGTGGCTCCTGGCATTAGGTGGGGTTTGAGGAGGGAATTGCTCAGGGGTGGTGTGGTCATGAACTGGTGGTTTAGGACCCCTGGACAGCCACAAAAGGAGTAAAGACAGGGCTCTGCCTGGGAGAAGTTTAAAGCCTAAAGGGACGCACAGAAATTTCCAACTCCACCCCCCCCCCAACCCAAATACATATACAGGCAACTCCTGCTTTTCAAGATTTATAGTTTCATGGATCTAGTAATGGCACGGAGTTAGGAGGACTTGAGTTCAGATCTGGCCTCTGACACTTAATCTGTGTGATTCTGGGCAAGTCATTAACCTCTCTGAGCCTCTATTTCATCATCTATGAAACTGGGATTTGGTGACCTAACTGTCTAATTAACATCTTAGGGTCACTTGTTTGCAACTTTTTCTTTCTACAGGAGGGGAGACCTGCTTCCAGGTTAGGAGGGAAGAGAGGGCAGGGATAGGAAGGAAGGAAGGATAGGGCAGAGGGGAGAAGCAGATGACTCTGAACTCCTGTTTGTGATTCAAAATTTTGAGGTCAACTAATCCTCTTTCTCCACTCCCAGTCATGGCTGTTCCTTCTACATGTGGGTCTTGTGAGAAACGTGGTTTTGGGGATCACTGGACTTCCCCAAGTTGTGAGAACACAAGCAGCTTTGGGGATCATTGGACTTCCTAGGCAGGGTCAAAGTCCTGAGGAAGAACCCTGTGATAATCCCTAGGGAAGGCTGTACAGACCACAGGACTCTCAGAGGAAGACCAAGTGGTAGCGCCCCCCCTTAATCTGTGGGGACCACAGGGCCTCCTAGGGGTCAGACCCTAAGGAGGATCCAAGTGATGGCCCCTTATGACAGCGGTAAGATCATAAGGCCCCCGAGACAGGGCCGAAAATCCCAAATGATGTCCCCTTAAGAAGGGTGTGCAGACCACAGGGTTCCCCAAGGGAAGCCAAAGTGGTAGCCCTCTTAACACCGCAGTAGGGATCACAGGACACCCCAAGGCAAGATCCAGGAGTAAGCCCAGCGAGCGCTGCCTATTGCTTCCCTTCACCTTAGAAAGATCCATATGATTTAACTCATTCTCACCCAAAGAACTCAGGCAGAGCAGACTCTGCCCACTTTTACTACACTCCTCGAGAGAGCAGGTGTAGTGCTCACAGAAACACTCACACACTGATGCAGCTGCAGGAGCAGGGGTAACCATTCCCTCCACTCCTGCCAGAGTTATGGTTAGTTTACAATCTTTGTTTTTACATAGTTTTCCTAGGTTATACGTTTATATAAATAGGATAATAAGGATACAGAAGCAAAAGTGAAGTTAATTAGATTTTCCTTGTCTTAGTTTAGGATTAAACTATATTCTTTTATTTCCCCTACTTTCCCTCTTTAACATATGTAAATTATGCAAATCAGTAGGCCTGGATTCTTGACCAAGACCAGACCCTAGATAAGCTTGAACTGGTTCAAGTGGGTTTGGCCTCTCTAATTCCCCAGACTGCCTTCTCAAAAAGCATGCACATGCATACAAGCCTCTGACCTCTCACCTGACCGACCTTGAGGCCTGGTCTCTGCTAAAGCTGGGGTGGGGGAGGGCGGGGAAGCACACCTTTAGTTCTGTGGAAACAAAACTCCTCCTCCCATTTCTTACAGTCTGTTTCCTCATGTGTCAAATGAGGGATCTAGACCCAGAGATCTCTAATCTCCTTTGCAGTGCAATGATCATAGCTTCTAAAAAACCCAGCCTCACTTGGCATGATGACGTACCTGGGTAATCCCTGCTGAGGCTGGTGGATTATCTGAGCTCAGGTCTGAGCTATAGTAGGCCTAAAGCCAATATGGTGTCTTATCCAAATCCAGCACTAATATGTCCAGTCCCCAGGAGGGGAGTGGGCACCAGGCTGCCTAAGCAGGGGAGAAATGCAGCAGGTCAAAGCCCCCAGGATGAATAGCAGCGCCTCCCCCCCCCCCCCCCCAAGAGAACACAATGAAGTCCAGGAGTGGCCGCTGCATTCCCAGAGTGGGAAACTGGGACACTTAGTCTCCAAACAAAAAAAGCAGCAGCAGCAGTAACAGCAACCACCACCATTACCCATCACAACTCAAACAGGCTTCTCCCTGTGGCCAGCGACCTCCTCTTGTGAAACGGAGGCTTCAGAAGGCAAGAACGATGAGTCAGAGGATGATACTTCTTTTGAAAGTAAGCTCTAGCACAAAATGCTGCAGGACACGTCCAGAGAAAGATTAAGTATTTTCCTGATTGTTAGAGCAGTACAAATAGGGTTCAGGATCACTCGGGGTCCGCATTAACCTCTCAATCAGTCAGTCAATATTTATTACACTCCTGCCCTCTGCTCAGTGCTGGGATATAAAAAGACACCAAAGCCGGCCCTGCCCTCCAGGAGCTTACAACTCAATTTGACTCACTGTTCCCTCCAGATTTACCTCGGGGAGTGCAATGGCAGGAAGAGTCATTTTGTCGTTGAGGAATCTAGATGGGCTGCTCCTTACCTACTGTCTGTGACCGTGGACGAATCGCTTCCCTTCGTCCTGCCGGTCCTCAATCTACCCACGAATGAAATGAACTCCTTGGATGTCCGTGGTTCTGTGGGCCTGGAAAGCTGTTTTAAGGGACCCCAAGGACCACAGATTCAGAGCTGAAAGGGACCGCAGAGCCAATGGAGTCTAACTCCCCTCATTTTGTAGATGGGGAAACTGAGGAAATCAGTTAAGTGACTCACAGCTAGCAAATATCTGAGGCTAAACGTGAACTCCCGTCTTCCTGACTGAAGCAGTTAGGTGGCACAGTGAATAGAGTGCAGGCCCTGGAGTCAGGAAGACTCTTCTTCCTGCTTAAAATCTGGTCTCAGACACTTAGTAGCTGTATGACCCTGGGCAAGTCACTCAACCCTGTTTGCCTCAGTTTCCTCATTTGTAAAATAAGCTGGACAAGGAAATGGCAAACCACTCCAATATCTTTGTCCAGAAAACTCCTAAAAGGGGCCACAAAAGGTTAGACATGACTGAAAAATAACGTCGTGACTCTGGGTTTTGTGCTCTAACAACTGAACCACCGGAAGGGCTATTAGAGGTCATTAAGTCCAACCTTTCAATTTTACAGAAGAGGAAACTGAGGATGAGAGGGGAAAAGTGTCTCACCCAGGGTCACATGACTAACAAGTGTCTGAGGAAGGATTTGAACACCACTATTCTTCAAATCCTCTCTGCCTCCCAGCCTGCCCAAGTGATCCTTCCATCCTTGCGCACACCAAGTAAATATTGACCCAATCTTTATCTAATTCTCCTCTCCTTACATGCACATTGGGGATGGAGGGGGATCTGTGAAATTTGGGGAGAATCTTTTTCCTGGAAAAGATTGTGGACCTCTGGGACTGAGGTACCTTTCAATTATTAATCCACTGTTCTTACAAAATGTGCATTAGTATAATACTTTGGATAAGAAAAAAGAAAACATTTCATTGTCCATCAATGGGTGAAAAACTTTTGAGATGTGTTGTATGGGATTTCTGAGCAATTCCACTACCTCATTCAAATGTATAAGAAGAGCCATTACCCAAGTGATAAATGGTCTAACATCAACACTGTAAAAAGGAACAATTTTTAAATATTTAAGAACTCTGATTCACATAATGATGAGCTATGATGGAGAATGCTACCCACCTCCTGACAAAGAGGTGAGGGACTAAAATACAAAATAAGGAACACATTTTTGGACATGGCCTACATGGGAGTTTGTTTTGCTTGATTATACTTATTGTTACAAGGGTTCCTTTTTTTTCACCAGGGGTGGGAATTGGAGGGAGAGGAAAAAAAACTTGATATTTGAAAAAAATAAACTGGAAAAAAAGGAGCTCTCCATTTTTAAAACTCCCCGAGATCTCACTAGACTTAGCAGAGATATTACCAAAGTCATCTGAGAAACTTTCAGTATCTTAACCAGAATAGTTGAAAGAGGAGTTTTTTGTTTTGCCCATGACCACAGGCAAGTTTTAAAAAGTTAATGATTATCTAATGATGTATTTTTCCTTCAATTTGTATAAATAAAATGCGAATACTGTCATAGTTTCTTAAAGATTTTAGTAATTTTTTTTTAGTATTTTACAAAGTTTTATACTTCTTGGACCAAGTTGCTTATTCTGTTTCTAATCCTTTCTTCCATAACTCTTATTTCTTTTCCAATTTTTCTTCCAGTGCTCTCATTTCAACTTTTTTTTTTAAAGATCTTACATCATCTCTTCCAGAAATTCTAGTTGAACTTGTGTCCAAGCTATATTTTTCTTTGACGCTTTGCTTGTAGATATTTTGTAGTCATTCACTTTTTAGATTTGTGTCTTGAGTGTCCCTGTCACTCTAATTGCTCTTGGTGGTGGGCTTCTTTTTGTTTGTTTACTCATTCTTCCAGCCTCATTCTTGGCTTCAGATTATTTGTTAAGGCCAGGCTCCGTGCACTTCTGGAGGGAATATCTCGTCTGATTTTGTATCCTTTTGGGTTAGTTATATTATAGCGGGACTTTTTTTTTTTTTGGATATGGCTTGGACTAGGTGGCTACTGAACCTCCCTGTAGGTCTAAAGTTCTATGATTTTGTGACTATATCCCAAAGAAGTTACTGATAAGCAAGAAAAGACCCATATGTACAAATATTCATAGTAATATTATTTGTAATAAAAACAAAAAAACCCCTGGAAACAAAAATATGCATCCAATGATTGGTGCACAGCTGAACAAACTATGCTTATGGCATATCAATGTGATGGAATATTCTGGGCCAAAAACAATGGTGACCATGAGGAATTCAGAGAAACCTGTGATGATGCTTCAACTGACACAGAGTTGGTAGAGCAATGGACATGATGACTGCGACAAAGGAAAGGAAATCAGCATGGAGAGGCAACAAAATTCTTGTCAATTACAAACTTAATGTCAGGACCTTAGCATTTGAGTTCCAAAGCCAGATTTTTTTCTTTATGGAATATGCGTAGTGTTGAGATTTCTCTGAGCGTTGGTTAGGACATATTGACCGTGTCCAGACAAAAAGTCAATACATAAAAAAATTACAATAGTAACACATTTCTTACTAACACCCTTCGTGTCCAAGGAGATGTCCAAGACTTTAGACTGTATATTTCTCCCCTTGAAGGAAAGAAGTATTTCATTTGTGTTTATGTATCACCATTAACATTTGTTAAATGCCTACTATGTGCCAGGTACTGTGCTAAGCACTGGGTATTCAAAAAGAAGCACAAGATAGTCCCTCCCCTGAAGGAGTTTACAATCTAATGGGAAGAGAGGGTCAACATGCAAATAGATATATACAAAACAAGCAATATATAGGATAAATAAGAAATAATAGGGGGAAGGCATTGGAATTAAGAGGTATTAAGCTTCATAAATGTGTGTTGATTGATCATTATTCGTGTCAATTTTTGGTATACATATTTGCATAGTGAATTTTTGATCAAATCATTCAATAAACAAGCATAATATTAAACACCTAATATGAACTAGGCAGCTCAATATTGGGTAGCTAGGTGGCTCAGTGTATAGAATGCCAGGTCTGGAGGCAGGAAGATCTGACTTCAAATATAGCCTCAGATATGTACTAGCTGTGTGATCCTGGGCAAGTCCCTTAACCCTGTTTGCCTCAGTTTCCTCATCTGTCAAATGATTTGGAAAAGGAAACGGCAAACTACTCCAGTATCTTTGCCAAGCAAACCCTAAATGGGGTCACAAAGAGTCAGACATGATTGAAATGACCAAACAATAAGAAACCATGGAATTCAAGGCCACAGATACCCTAAACGTGATTTTGGTTGGGGTTTCCTTGGGTATTTCCCTTGAGACAATGACTGGCTCTCACCATTCTCCTGTTAGATGGTCTGGCCTGATTTCATCTGTTTCATCTGCTATGACAACATCCCCTCTTACAAAGCATGGATTCCCCCCCCCCCCCCGTGAATAGCATACCTGGCCTGGAACCAAGAAGACCTGAGTTCAAATCTAGCCTCAGACACTTACTAGTTTTGTCACCCTGGGCAAGAAGCGTAGCCACTTTCTGCCTCAGTTTCCTTATCTGCAAAATGGGAGTGATACAGCACCCCCTCACCGGGTGGTTGCGAGGGTCCGATGCCACGATAATTATAAAGCGCTCAGCGCCGCGCATGGCCCGCAGTGAGTACTGTGTAAATGTAGCCGTCGGGATTCTTTGCCTTCCTTTTTGTGTCTTCAATTTTTCTTTTTCTTCCTTATTTTCCCCTCTTGTCTTTAGATCTCCCAAATTTCTTTCTCCCCGTGTGAGTCCCAGCATCTTCTCTCCGTCCAGTACCGACGGCACAAGAAGACTTTTCTTCCAGCCGCGGGTCACCGTGGAGATCCCTGGCAGGGCCGCAGGAAGGGGCTTCTTCGGCTAGCCCGGGGAGAGAGGGGCTGTGCCTGGGGAAGACTGACTCGCAGGACAGACCCCTGTTACTGCCCATTCACCGGATCCCTAGAAATGCAAAGGGCTGGAATCGTTTCATCGCAGGGAATGAAGAGGGTTATCGGCGTGGCGGCCTCTCGGTCAGCCCAGCCTTCTGCCCTTCTGGGACATGTCGCTGAGCCTGGTGAAATGGAGTTTGTGGGTTCTGTCTGCGTGAAAGAAGGAAGCAGTCGGCTCTCTTGAGGTCAAGGGCAGGACGAGAGGACCCAGACCAACCACAGCTGCCGTTTTTCTATGTTTACAAGGTGGGCGAGATGGTTTATCGGCTTCATTGCATTTGGGCTTTGCCACAATCCTGCGAACATGAGTCATTATTGGGCCTGTCTTTACAGATGAGAAGACCAAGGCTTAGAGAAATGGCGGCAGCGTTCGAGCCCGGGGTCTCCCCGAGGCCAGTGCACTCTTCTCTTCCACCGCATCTTGCTGTTGCACTTCCAATCACTCCACATGGCATCTCTGCATCTCTCTCCTCCCTCTCCCTCTCCCTCTCCCTCTCCCTCTCCCTCTCTCTCTCTCTCTCTCTCTCTCTCTCTCTCTCTCTCTCTCTCTCTCATTCTCTCTCTTCCTACTTGTTTATTCATTCATTCAGTTACCTATTTATTTAGTTTAAATTTCTTATTTTTGTTTTCAGTCCAAATCCTCTTTCCCCCTACCCCGTCATCCATTAAGAAAGCAGGAAATAGGATACCCGTCACATTGAAGTCCGTGTGATTTAAAGATGTGAGTGTTGTAGGAAAACAAAGGAAAAACTTGGGGGAAGGGAATGTTTTTTCCTTGAAAAGTGGAAATATTCTGACTTAAGATATTTTTTTCCTGTCATGGAGAAAACGTGTAAGACAAAGTTTTCACAGCGGAGATTCTAAAAATATAGCTTTAAGCTATCCAAACTTTTGATTCTATTAAGGGCAGCCAGGGGGCACCACAGCGCACAGAGGAGGGAGCTTGGAGACTGGAAGCCCTGAATTCAAATCCAGCCTCAGACACTCATTAGCTGTTTCACCGATCTCTGTCTCAGTTTTCTCCTCTGTAAAATGGGGATAATCGTCGCACATCTCTCCCAGGGTTGTTGTGAGGCTCACATGATGTAATAATTGTACAGTGCTTAGCACAGGGCCTGGCATTGGCTGTAGATGTTGTCTCATCATCGCTGTTATTGTTAATATTACGTTGCTCAACCTTTCTTCCCCAAAGTGATTTCTAAAAAACTGTCTAATGGAGTGTTTTTGTATAAAACTTACTTATTCCCTCATATCATTATGGCGGCCACCAATAAGTCCAGAAAGACCAAGATGCATTTCTGCCCCTGGGAGCACCGTAATTGTCACAAGAGAAAGAACCAGGATTCAGTGTCTTCTTTGCTTGTGGGCATCTTCTTTTTCAATGGAGAGGTGGGTACAAATGTTTCTTTCTTTCTGATCAGGAGGGACAGGGAATGAATTTATCCCTTTAGACATTAGAAGGATCCTTAAGAATTGCAGAAATTTTAATTTTCTTCAAGATTGCCTTCCTCCTTCCTTCCCCCTGGAAACCAAAGTGGGCCTTCCCCCCACCCCTCCTCATCCCCTGCACCTTCCTCCTTCCTATCTGCTGGGCCTGGCCCAAGTTCCCAGGAGCCTGCTGGCCAGGACTCACAAGGCCAGGCAGGAGGCCAACCTGGGTATCACAACCCAGGTGAGGGTGGGTATTGTTAGTAACCACCCGGGATCAGAATGTCAGGCAGCCCCTATGACCTCATTAACTTTGGAAAAAGAAATAGAAATAAGGAGCCTGAAGATAAATCATCATTGACAATTATTCCTACTTTGGAAGAGCTAAGCTGAAGATCTCTTTTTTTTTTTTTTGGAGGGGGAAGGCAGGGCTGTTGGGGTTAAGTGACTTGCCCAAGGTCATACCGCTAATATGTTAAGTGTCTGAGGCTGGATTTGAACTCAGGTCCTCCTGACTCCAGGGCCGGTGCTCCACTCACTGAACCACCTAGCTGCCCCTAAGCTGAAGATCTCACCAGACATGCCACCTCATTTCCAACAAGCCTCTCGCCCCACAAAGGAACTAACTAGCAAAAAGACAGAGGACCCCAAGATTTGGGCCAGAACACAGGGAGGAGCCAAACCCAGGACAGAGCCTGTTGTAGAAAGAACCCGATTTCAAATCTGAGAAGAGTTCAGATCCCTCTATTACTTGCTACCCTAGGTGACCTTAGACAAGTCACTCTATTTTCTGGACTTCAGGCTTGTCATCTGTAGAAAGGGAGGGGGGAGGATTGAGAGTTGGTCTGGGTGATCTTGAAGTTTTTTTCCAGCTCTCAATCCTATGAAATGGATGCTTGCTACACCCATAGAGCGCCTCCAAAAGGAAAGTGTGCCCCATCCATAGCCAGGCTAGCCAGGCCTGCCTGTCTGTGGACTGAGGGAGAGACAAGGTGACCCCCAGCTTGGTCCTGAGAAAAGGAACAGGAACGGGAATTTCTCATTGATACTGAGATTACAAGGCATAGATTAGGACTCTGGGTATGGAGTCTGGCCTGGGAATTCAAGGGCTCTTAGCCTATTGAATTACATCCTTTTGATATAGCTGTACTTAGCTGAGTGTGAGTTCTTTCCTGGGATAGAGTATAAGCTCCCCAGTGGCAAGACTTTTTTCCATTGTATCTCCAGAGCATGTGGCCTGCTACAATGTTTTGCCCGCTTGAATGTGCTATCAGCCAGCAGCAGAAACAGAAGATTCACTGCATTAGCAATAAGAAGGGGCAGCTAGGGGGCACCATAGTGCATAGGGCTCCAGGCCTGGAGTCAGGAAGACCCATCTTCCTGGGTTCAAATCTGGCTCAAACACTTAGTAGCTGTGTGACCCTGGGCAAGTCACTTCATCCTGTTTGCCTCAGTTTCCTCACCTGTCAAATGAACTGGAGAAGGAAGTGGCAAACCACTCCAGTATCTCTGCCAAGAAAACACCAAAATGGGATCACGGAGAGTCAGACACAACTGAACGATGACAGTCTGGCTGGGAAGGGGATCTAGGCAGGCTAGCCTGGTGCTGCGCTCCGTTTTCTAGGTTCGTATTATTGGAGGGCACATTTCCCTTTAATTTCACTAATTTTTGCTGTTCCTCAAACGTGGCACTCTGAGCATTTGCACTGGGCATTCCCCAGGCTTGGAATGTGTTCCCTCCTCATTTTACCTCCTGGCTTGCCTGGCTTCCTTCAAGGCTCAGCTAAAGTCCAGAAGCCTTACCCAGTCCTTAATCTTAGTGTCTTCCCTCCGAGACTACTCTCAACAGAATGTTTATACATACTCATTTGCCTGCTCTCTCTCCCATTTAGATTGTAGGGCAGGAACTGTCTTTTGTCTCTTTTTATATCTCCAGAGCTTAGGACAGTGCTCAGTACACAGTAGAAGCTTAATAAGTGCTTGTTGACTGATTGGGATGTACAGAAGGGGGGGGGTCTGGAAGATGCATTTGTGGGTTTCAGTAGTGATCTCATTAACTAAGCATTCATTACAGGCTTACTAGGTGCTGGGCATCCATGAGGATGCAAAAGTGAAATGTTTCTTGCCTTCAAGGAGTTTACATTCTATCAGTGGAGACAAATACACATGCACATATATGTGCAATATGTGATACATATGTTATACTTACATGTAAATATAAATATAAGTGTATATAATACACTGACATAATATGGTAATATATTATATAGATTAATATAGAAGTATATAGAAGTATATATAAATATAGAGTGCAGGTAGTAAGAAGACAAGGCCACTGACAAGCTAATAGTTTTGGAGGGGTGGAGGGGAAGTCTTTGGGAGGGGGAGGATCTAGAAAGGCGTCATGTAAGAGGTGCCTCTGAGAGAAAGGAAGGATTGCAGGGTGTTTGGAGGAAAAGCTGTGTCCTGTTTATCCAAGGGTGGGGGGTGTCTGACTGACTAAATTAAATGAACCCAGGGTGTGGAGATGCGACATCTTCACTGAAACTGGAATTGCCTGGGAACCAGTTTGAGGAAAAAAACTGCTTGTATTTCTCAACTGTTTAATGTTATTATTATTCGTGAGCTGCCAAACACCTTCCTTAAAACAGCCTCTTGAGGTTGGTACTGTAAGAGTGTCACCATTTTACAGCTGAGGAAACTGAGGCTGAAGACTTCATCTCTGGCCTGGGGTCAAACAACTGCTTTTAAAATGCAAGTTCTTTGAGGGCATGGGTTGTTTTGTCTCGTTGTATCCATTTCTTGTATTAGGACAGGATTCAAAGGTACTGATACTTTAGTCTGACGTTCAGCTGGGTGGTCTGGTGGATAGAGTGCTGGGCCTGGAGTCAGGAAGACCTGAGTTTGAATCTAGCCTTAGCTGGGAATCCTTCCCGGCTGGGTGACTCTGGGCAAGTCCCTGAACCCCGATCTGTCTCAGTTTCCTCATCTGTAAAATGGGAATACTTCCTTCTCCTAGGTCCCAGGATTGTTGTGAGGACCAAATGCCATTCTGTTGGTAAAGAGCTCGGAAGAGGCACTCTGAATTCTTGTTTCCTTCCTCTCCCTTCCATTCCTCCCGATTCTTGGTCTAGTCCCATTTATATGGGGTACAATTATCCCATTCATTTCATAGCACTTTCGTCCCCACAGACCTTTGAGAGGTAGGCAGGGAAGGAATGTTTCCCTCCATTTCACAGATAAGAAAACTGAGGATCAGAGGAGTTAAGCGACATACTTGCCCAGGGTCCCACAGGGAGTGTGTGGCCAGCCTGGGGCGCGATCACCCTCCGGCCTAGACTACTATCGGGGAGCTTTCACTGCACTGAGGAGTGGCCTTCGTTGGCTCAGGAGAAGCCCACTTATTGATTTTCCTTTTAAGGTTAGCGAGGGAACGGAGCTCCAGGAGGTGAGCCTGACTGTTACTCATAGAGGCGGCCAGAGCTCTCTCCGAGCTGGCTCTGGGCGCTGGGGAAGCTTTCTCCAAGATCGCCCGTGGGCTCTCAGAAGGGCTGCCTGAGCTCTGGGCTGGCCGCGGTTGCACAAGCCTGGGTTTTCCTTCTCCCCGCCCAGCTCGGGCCCTCTCAGGGGACTCCTGGGCTCAGAGCGTTTGAGAAACCCTTCCTAGACCCGGGTGCGAGTGAGAGTGGAAAAAGGGCTTTCCCTCTAGAATTTTCCGATCAGGTTCCCGGCGGAAGGAAGAGCTGGCCGTACAGGTACGGGATGGGGATTAGGGATGGGGCTGGGTCAGAGGGGGCAGGGGCAGGGACGAAGGCTGGGGTTGGGGTAGGGGCAGGGGCTGGGGCAGGGGGCTTGGGCAGGGGCTGGGGCTGGGTCTGGGATTAGGTTCTGGGGGATGGTCTGGGTCGGGGGATGGATCTAGGTCTGGGGCCGGATCTAGGTCTGGGACCAGGGCAGGGACTGGGGCTTGGGCAGTGGCTGGGAGCTGAGTCAGGGTTGGGGGGCTAGAGCCGGGGTCTGGGGGCAAGGCCTGGGTAGGGGAGGGATCTGGGGCTGGATCTGGGGTAGGGGTTGGGGTTGGGCAGGGATCTGGTGCTGGACCTAGGTTAGGTTCTGGGGGAGGGTCGGGCAGGGATCTAGGTCTGGGGCCAGGGCAGGGGCTGGGGCTTGGGCAGTGTCTGGGAGCTGGGTCAGGGTCTGGGGGCAGGAGCAGGGACGAAGGCTGGGGCTGGGTCAGGGGGCTGGAGCAGCGGCTGGGGCTGGGCAGGGATCTGGTGCTGGACCTGGTTTAGGTTCTGAGGGAGGGTCTAGGGCAGGGGAGGGATCTAGGCCTGGGGCCAGGGCAGGGGCTGGGGCTTGGGCAGTGTCTGGGAGCTGGGTCAGGGTCTGGGGGCAGGAGCAGGGACGAAGGCTGGGGCTGGGTCAGGGGGCTGGAGCAGCGGCTGGGGCTGGGCAGGGATCTGGTGCTGGACCTGGTTTAGGTTCTGAGGGAGGGTCTAGGGCAGGGGAGGGATCTAGGCCTGGGGCCAGGGCAGGGGCTGGGGCTTGGGCAGTGCGTGGAATCTGGGTCAGGGTCTGGGGGCGAGAGCTGGATAGGGGAGCGATCTGGGGCTGGATCTGGGGTAGGGTCTGGGGCTGGGATTGGGGTAGCCGCAGGGGCTGGGCAGGGGCTGGGCAGGGGCTGGAGCAGGAGCAGCGTCAGTCACAGGCTGCAGCCCAGTCTGACTGTCCCCCTCCCCCCCCCCAAGGCTCTGGGAGGCCTCCCCACATCCGCAACGTGTCGTTGGACAGCTCTGCTCTGTGCGGCGGCTGCGTGGGAGCCCACAGACCCTCCCAGCGCGTCCGCCCGCTTGCCTGCCTGCCTGCCAGTCTGTGTGCTCGGCCCCGCACTGAGGAAACCAGGAGCCGTAAGTGAGGGGAGCCAGGCTCCCTCTTCTGTCGCAGAGAGGGGTGGGAGGGTGGGACTGCCTGGGCCGGGGAGGATCTGCTTTCTTCCAGATGTGCCCGCCCTGCCCAGCTGTGCTCCTTACCTGCGGGCGGGGCCCAGGGCGAGGTCCCTGGCATTGGTGCGGACCAGCCTGGTGTCCACTCTAAGGGGGAGCTTCATGTTCTCGAGATATTTCCCTGGGGAGGAGGTAAAATATAATCGGAATATACCGAGTCACGGTGCTCTTACTCAGCAGACCTTCCCGGGAAGACCGTGGGCACCTAAGGACTTTCTGCCATTCGGGAGTGTGGAAGGATGGGCTTGATTAAAGGAAGCTTCTGGGCGGGAAGGATCTGGCTCCAGACTTTTAACGTCTCTGAGGTGGGGGTGCTCCCAGCTGCCTTATCCTCTGGAAAGTGTCAGATCAGGGCCTGAGATGGGCTGGTCAGAGGATCACAGAGCGTCCGAGCTTCCAGGCATCATGCATTCCAGCTTCATTTTTACAGACAGGGAAACTGAGGCCCAGAAGGGGGAAAGGGAGTGAGTGCTTGCTATATAGCCTACTATGTGCCAGGCCCGGTTCTAAGCGTTTTACAAATATGATCTCATTTGACCCTCACAACAACCCGGGGAGGTAGGTGCTATCCTTATCCCCATTCAACACTTGAGGAAAATGAGACAAAGATTAAGTGACTTGCCCAGGGTCACACAGCTAGTAAGTGTCTGAGGCAGGATTTGAACTGGGGTCTTCCTGACTCCAGGCCTGGGGCTCAGAGACGATGCAGGAATTAAAGTCACTTAGAAAGCCTTCACCAAACACTTACTGTGTGTAAGACATCTCCCCCAGTGCTGGGGGTGCAAAGACAAAAGTGAAACAAGGATGGGGGGAGAAAGAAGACAAAGACCTGAGTTAGAATTCTGCCTCAGACACTTGCTAGCTGTGTGACCCTGGGCAAGTCACTTAAACTCTCCGGTGTCTCAGTTTCCACATCTGTAAAGTAGGGATAACTAAAGCAGAGGTACTGTGGCAATCAAATTAATATGTAATTGGTTGTTAATTATTGATGATTAATTGTAATTAATATGTGATAGCAAAGCTATATATAAATGCTATTCCATTTCTTATTTGCCTCTATTTTTAACATTCCTTTTTAACAATTTTGAGTTCCGGATTCTCTCCCTGCCTCTGGCGCCTCCCCACCCAGTGAGAAGGCAAACAATATGACAGGTGATGTCATGCAAAGCATATTTCCGTATTTAGCTGCTTTATCTTAATGAGCTTGCATGCCAAAGGGGAGACAACATGTTTGTGTGAAATACATATACACACACATACCTGTAAAACACATGAGACCCCAAGCAGAGGAACAAAGTGGCTTTGGGTGGGGATGCCATGATCTTTGGAGGCAAGGATGGGCATCTACTTAGGGCAGCCCCAAACCCAGCCTGCTTTCAGATCCGTTGTCACAGGATCCCAGATTGAGAAGTTGGAAGGCACCCTCTTGGTCATCTAATTCAATTCCCTCACTCTGCAGTCATAGTGACTGGGCCCAGATGTGTGGCATCTTCCCCAAGGTCCCAGAGGAGGTATTGGGTGGGGGGGCTGGCAAGCTCAACCGCTGCCCTCTGCAGGAGATCTTTCCAGTCTCTTCCATATCGGCCTCCCTTGAACCTTCCGTCCTAGGCTTAGCCCACTTCTGCTATCCCCACTGTGTGGCGTACAGTGTAACCTGCTGTGTTTATTTCTATATGAATAGCCTCTTTCAGTAGATTTGCACTCCTAAATGCTTGTGGATTGGTTATTGACAGGAAATCTCAGCTACACAGAGCAGGTCAGACCCCAGCAAGGTCAAGCAGCGAATGGAGCTCTGGGTGGGCAAATTTCAGGTCTTCTGACACCTAGCTCTTTTGTGTAAATCCAGCCATTTCCAAGAAAACTCATTTAGAGCTAACATTTTTTTTTGAGAACGTGTGCACAAAGCCTTATTTTCTTCAAGGAAAGTAAATGGAATTGTAGATTTAGTACAGTTTCTAAAATGGTTGTTCAGTCTTGTCTCAGAGGAGAGAAGATGAAGTCACATACTCTCCTCTTTTTGGCAGAGGTGGGAGACTATTGGTTTGAAATGGTGTATACGTTGCCATTATCCTTTGGCTTTTTTCTTGTCATAGGGAGGGTTGTATGGGAAGGGGAAGGATATCAGGAAATATTTGGTGTAAAAAACAACAGCAAGGCTTCAATAAAATAAAAAAAAATTACGGCTCTTCTAAAGAAAATTTATAAATAACGTTCAGTGGTTGACAACACTCTCAACTTCACCATTTTTTGAAGTAGATTGTAGAAGGGAGAAGCTTTGTCAGTGATTGACAGCCCTCTTCACTTGGCAGCAGTCTGATCCCGGAGCTCTAAGTTTGTGCTGGGGAGAGGGTAGGAAGGATGATGCTTGGTATGGTTGAAAGAGCACTGGACTTCAGGAGTCAGGAAAGCTTCAATTTAAATCCTGTCTCACAATCACTAGTTGTGCCACCATTGACAAGTCAGTTACCCTTTCTGAGACTCAGTTTCCTCATCTGGTAAGTGGAATAATGTCTCTGATAGCATCTACCTTTGGAGCCTTCCAGAGTAATTTTTTATGTATGAGGTAAACATTGTAAACTCTGCCCAGGGCAAGTAAGAACCATTGGGGGTAAGGGGGAGAGCAAAGGATGATGGCGAGATAAGGACTCTGCAACATCTGGAAGGGGGGATTCCTAGGGTGGGATTGAGAGGAGTTTCTACCATGATGCTTTGGAGAGAGCAGGCCCTGGAGGCAGGAAGATTGAGCTGCCCTGTGGGCTTCTGTTCCACACTGGCCAGGTGAGGCTGGAGGAGTTCACAGCATCTCCTTCTGGCTCACCAGATGCCTCATGGGGGCTGGGCTGGGGGGACCAGATGACCTCTGAGGGACAAGATTCGATAATCTCAGGGGAAGATGGTGACTCCCTCAGGCTCCCACGGCTAATAAACATCCTGGGCACGATTCAAACCTGGGAAAGGAGCACTCAGTGCCTGAGATGTTCCAGTCTGCAAACACCCATGACAAGACCAGGCACGGGTCTCCCTTGGCAAACACTCGCCCTGACCCAAGTCTAGAGTCTCAGGCTAGAAAGAGCCCCGGGTGTTTGGGAGCATGTCCAGATTGGAGAGCAGGCCCAGGTCACCAGGAGCAAAACCACAACAAAATAACCCAGTCACAAGGACAAACTGCGACCAGCTGTGCAAGAAAATACTTGCAGCTGGCAGCTGTGGAGGTAACAAGGAGCCCAAGGCTAGTGTGCACAGCCACCACAGCCTCAGCCTCCAGGTCTGCTCAATGGCCTTGCTCATTGAGCTCTCAGCCTGAGCCATGGCCTTACTCATTCAGCTCTCAGCCTGAGCCATGGCCTTGCTCATTGAGCTCTCAGACTCAGCCTCAGCCTCCAGGTCTGCTCAATGGCCTTGCTCATTCAGCTTTCAGCCTCAGCCTCCAGGTCTGCTCAATGGCTTGCTCATTCATCTCTCAGCCTCAGCCCCAGCCTCAGCCTCCAGGTCTGCTCAATGGCCTTGCTCATTCAGCTCTCAGCCTCAGCCTCCAGGTCTGCTCAATGGCTTGCTCATTCATCTCTCAGCCCCAGCCTCAGCCTATAGGTCTGCTCAGTGGCCTTGCTCATTCAGCTCTCTCATTTCTTCTGCCCTGTCTCTTGCACGCCGAGGGCAGTTAGCCTTTCCCAGGGCTTCGCACATCTCTCTGTTGATTATGAACAAAAAATGGAAGGGATCAATGGGGGGAACAAGCAGGTTGTAGCACATCCACGGCAAAGAATTAATTCCATTGTTGTTCCTCGAAGCACTGTTTCTCTTTTGTCTTTATATTGCTAGTATAGTGCCCAGCACACAGCAGGTGCTTAATAAATGCTGATTGATTGATTGACAAAGGATGTTTTTATAGAAATGTATGAAAAAGTTGGGAAGATCACATAAGGAGCAGGGGTTACCTATGCCCGTAGTGGGTGCTCAATAAAATGCTGCTTGATTGGTTGACGATGGCTGCGCCCCACTGGTGTCCTGTGGATGGGAGGAGGAATTTGGGAAGGCTTCCGGCTCAACTTGGGCAAAGACATGACTCCCCAGGCTGGGGAGGCTTCCATGGGCTGCAGTCTGCATTGTTGAGGGGAGTACCTACAACTGTGAAATCAGGAATCCATCGAATATTGGAGTGGGTATTAATTCATGGCTTTAAAAATGTGTTTCTTGATAGTACATGTATAACCTATATCAGATTGCTTGCTGTGCTGGGGAGGGGGAAGGGATGGGAGAGAGGGAGAAAATTTGGAATTCAAAATCTTACAAAAATGAATGTTGAAAACTTGTAATTGGAAAAAAATAGAATATTATTAAGAGCAAAAAATGTTCTTAAAATACGTGTTTGTACTGTCTGGATGTTTGGGCAGCTAAACTAGGCTATTTTTAATTATTTGGGGGAGCAAAAGACGATTGATAACTGACATTTATCCAACTTTGTCATCTATATCTCATTTTTGTGGAATACAGTCCAGGTTAAGTGACTTGCACAGGGTCACACAACTAGTAAGTGTCTCAGGTCCTCCTGACTCCAGGCTGACTCTCTCTACTGCACTACCTAGCTACATCTTCTCAGGAAGATCCGCATAGCTGGCCTCTGGGCTTCATAGAGCAGGTTTGTCTCACCCCCTTTACAAGTGGGAACACTATGGCCTAATGGTTTCTCCACAGTCCCAGAGTTGTCGAGACTTGAACTCAGCCATCTTTCTCCAAGGCCGAGGCTCTTCTGATTTACCCCAAGACCTATTTGCTGATGAGTTTCCTAATGGAGGTTTAGCGGCGACTAGGAGAGCTTGCCAGGTCTGGTTATTTCAGGCTCCTCCAACCTGTGATATTGTGCCATGGGTCCAAGGTCTGAAATGTCAGAACTCAGAAATGGGTGGGAGGTGAGGAGGTCCTGGGAAAACTGGCTCCTGCCACCCCAACTCACATGAGACTCATTTGTATAATTTACAGTGGGAAACAGACAAGCCGGGCAGACGGGATGTTTTTACTGACCAGTTTGCGTATTTGATTCCCAGGAGGGAACGGCTTTTGAGAACCTGAATTAGGATGAGAAGGCTGCTTCGGAAATAAGGAGGGAAGGCCCCTCAAGGTGTGAGACTCAGGGAATCTCTTTATTCAGCCTAGGGCCCTGCTTGTCTATTGAAGGGTGTAGAGCTGCCTTGTCCTTGTGTGCTTTGTATATTGAAGGGACACCAAAAGTGGGTGTGTTCCCATCAGAGAACAACGCTGACATCCTCCTTTCTCTAGGCCCTTGCCCTTCTGCTGGTCTGTGCTCTCTTAACACAGAACCGATTCATTTTTTTTAATGCTTTGGAAGTTTATTTCATTAGTTGACCTTTAGGTTACCTGTTGCCCAAAAACCAACCCCGCATAGGGAGGTACTTTAATCTTATCTTGTGGGGGGGGGGAACCCTCTGCCTTGAGGCCACCTGTGGCCCTTTAGGTCCTCAAGTGTGGTCCTTTGATTTCGTTCTGGGCAGTTTGGCCTCAGGTTCCCCGCCCCTGTGTCTCAAACACTGACCGCTCCTATTTTTTGTCACAACCTTTCCAATGGGTCAAAACCTCAGAATTGTTTTGATTTGCATTTCTGTAATTACAATGATTTGGAGCAGTATTTTGTATTTTTTTTTAACAGTTTATAATTCTTCTTTTGAGAACTTTTAAAAAATATCCTCTCATTTGTTGATTGATTCTTTTGACTACTTATCTATCTACTGGGAATTAGCTCTTGGAGTGAATTCCTAGTATCTTGGAAACATAAACAAAAGTAAGTGATGATTATTTTAAGGATGGAGCCTGGACTCTGGGGCAGAGGCAACTGGTGGTACAGTGGATAGAGCTCTGGGCCTGGAGTCAGGAAGACCTGAGTTCAACTGTGGCCTCAGATACTTCCAAGCTGTATGATCCTGGGCAAGTCACTTAACCTGTCTGTCTTGGTTTCCTCATCTAATGAAATCTTTGTAAAAAGTGCTTAATGCAGTGCCTGGACCATAGCAGCCACTATATAAGTACTTATTCCCTTCTTCCTCCCCCATGAGAACATTTTCCCTCACACTTTTTATAGTGTCAGATTGTGGGTGTGCTGAAAGATCAGACTGTGGCTGGGTAATATAGCATGTATCATCAGGCTGGGTTGATATGTTGGTTAATTTGGCTAAAATGCCTTTTCTAAAAAAAACAAAAACTTTTTTTTTTACAGGAGATAACTTGCTGGGTGTGTAAGGGATACATTAAAAATGAAGGTGTTGTGAAAAACAAAATACAATAATAATTCATGGGAAAACAACAACTTTCCCTATTTAAAATTAAATTTCATTTGTTTATATTTAAATTTTTTTATTTTTGTTTCCAATCTAGTTCCCCTTTTGGGGAGGATTGGTCTTTAAAACTACTTCTCACTTCTTCACATTTCTCACTTGATTAATTACATCTTGCTTTGCCTGAATCGGGGCCAGCCAATCACACAGTTCCTGGCAGGTTCCTCTTTCCTGTGGTGAATGGCATCTTTCAGGATGACTGTTTCCTATATTCATCGAGTCGTAGAGCTGAAAGAATTCTCAGAGACCACTGAGACCCCCTCTTTCTCTCCCCTCCCCCGCAATTGTTTTATTGATGAGGAAGTCGAAGCTCAGGAAGGTTGCTATTCTACGCAATATCTAGCTTGCCATACATACAGCTTGTTAGCAGCCCAACTGGGGCTGGAACTCAGGTCTGCCGCCTCCCTGCTCTTTGCTGTGAGCAGAGGCCACAAAGCTCAATGGCCCCCTTGCTACTTTCTGTATGATGGAACACACTATGCAAGAGAGGTTTTTTGGTGTTGTGCCTTTTCTAGTTCCTCTCTAGTCCTTCTCTCTTGTGGTGGTGTGAGGTGTAAGACCGTAGTCTAAACCTAATTTCTGCCTGACTCCTTTGCATTTTCCTCAGCAATACCCCAGCACTGGATTTCTTTCTCAATCTTCCATACAGACTCGGTCAGGAGCCCCTCCCTCCCTCCTGGATATTTCCACTTGGCATATCTTCCTTAGTAAGCCCCCAACTGAACTCCTCTTCCTTCTGTTGGCTGCTCAAAACTGGTTCCGCCTTCCACTTATTTCTGTCTGTGACACATTCTTTCCTTCATCCTGGCTGGAAACCCAGGATTCATGTTTAATTCTTTCCTTTTTTATGTTTTTCTGCACTCGAGCAGTTTCCGTGTCTTGGATCCTAGATCGAGAGAGAGAAGGTGTCTTATGGGCCGTCTAGCCCCAGTCCACTCATTCTGTAGGTCAGGCAGCTGTGTCCAACGGAGGTGAATTGGCTTTCCCAAAATGATTGAACCCAGGTTCTCGACTTTCTCAAATTTTCTCCTATTTCTTTGTTTCATTCCATTCTCACTTACCTTGTTCCAGCTTCTCTGATTTCTTGCCTAGATTAGTGCTGGAGTCTCTTTTTCTTGTCTCATTTCCCTGCCTTCTCTAATCCATCTGGCTCATTATTTGCAGATTAATCTCCCGAAAATACATTTTTGTTTTGCAGAAAACACCCCCCAGATTCCTATGTCTGCAGGACAAAGTCTAAACTCAGTGAATGCAGGGTTCAGGTATTGCCACCATAAGCTACCTTCCCTCCCCCCATGTGAGTGGTCATGGAATGGTATGGCCTTGGAGGACTTGGGTTTGAATCTTGTCCTGGCGCCTTCTCACCCGTGTGAGCTCAGGACAGTCATTTAACCTCCTATTTAAAGTGAGGGGTTTGGCTTCTGACGCTGCTATCAACTCTAAACGGTGATCTAAACCCTCCATGGGACTGACTGTGAGTCTTTGGTTCCCTGTTTCCTTCTCTCTTCCAGTTCAATCAGGCCCAATTCAAACCCCACCCCCAAGGGAATCATAGCAGTAACCTGTATAGGTCACCATTATATATAGCCCACTTTAAGGTTCACAAAACATTTCCTTAGTGTTAGATGGTGCCAATCTTACTAATTCCATTTACATAGGAGAAAATGGAGGCACCCATGCTGGCCTCCAAATCAGATAGCTTGCACAAATGTTGGGGGTGGGGTCAGAATTTGAACTCAGGTCCTCTGATTCCAAGCTGAGTGTGTTTTCTGTCACCCCATGCTGACTCTCTTCCTTAGCACACAGGCAGCGTGGATAATCGATGGGGTACAGGATTTGGCATCGGTGAGAACAGATTTCAGATCTTACCCGAGAATCTTGGTAGCTCTGCGACTCTGGGCAAAAGCACTTAGCGCCGTCTTTGGCATACAGTAGGTGCTATGTAAATGCTAGTTATTATTACTTTTACTTAACCAGTGTTGGCTTCAGTTTCTTCATATAGAAAATGGAAGGGTGGACTGTAGGTGTCTTTTAAGTATTCCTTCTAACTCTAAATCTAGGATCCGATGATCAAGTTAGACTTAGAAGTCATCAGTGCTTTTACAGATGAATGAATGAATGTGTGTGTGTGAGTAAAGCATTTATTAAATGCTTGCTGTATACAAAGCACTTTGCTAAGCCTTGGAAATAACAAATAGAAAAAAAGCAAGACAGTCCCTGCTCTCAAGGAGCACACATTCCACAGAGTCAAGACATATAAACAATAGCTTTACTATCTATTATTAAGAACATAAGACCTCACAGAAGGAGGTGCCTGGTAACCCAAAGGCTTAACTGCAGGGAGACAATATTTGTTAAGTGCTTAGCACCCTGCCTGGCACGCAGTAGGCATTTAATAAATACTTGTTCCTTTTCTTCCTTCCCCTCTACACCCCCATGCAGATCAAGTGATTAGGAGGAGGAACAGAAAGAGCTGGCCGTACTTTGTTTAGCTAGTTCCCTATTGCTCTGTCCCCAAAGCTTTTCTTCCTTTGCTAGCTTGTTTTTAGTTTTTGTTCTTTGATAATTATTATCAATTAATTAAATTAATTAATTGGTAATTATTAATGATGAATAATAAGGGCATGAATTAGGTGGCCCCCATGATGCTCTTGAAGATCTCACCCCGGGAGCCACCTGAGGTCATCTTCAAGGGCACCAGAGCGGCCATCTGTCTTCTTCCCTCTACTCATGCAAGAGAAAATGTGTGTGTGTGTGTGTGTGTGTGTGTGTGTGTGTGTGTGATATCTAGATAGAACTATGACAGAAAAACTAGGGGCATCAATAAATTGAAAAGTCTTCATGACAATAATCGAGATTCCCACACCTTGGAGACCTCTGACTCCAGCCTACTATTTCTCTTCTACACCCTCATCCCCCAATTCTGTAATCTTATAGAAGAGGAGACTAAAGGCTGGAGAGGTTCAATGATTCCCCCAGGACAGAGAGATAACAAGTGTCAGAGGCAGGATTTGAACCCAGATCCCCTCACACCAGATCTTGTTTTTTCTCCCACACCATGGTCACCACCCTAGGCCATGCCACTGTCTTCTCTCACCTGGGCCACTGTCATGGCCTCTTAACTGGTCGCCCTCCTTCCAGTTTGGCTTTCTCTTCCAGGCTAAAACAGTTGCCTCTAAGTTTGATCATGTTCCTCCAAGGGTTTTTGCTCTGAGGTTCATAGAGTTCCAAAGAATCCAAGAATTTAGATGGGGAAAAAATTGCCTATTCATTTCAGTTTAATTGTTTTCCGTCATAATACTGTGTATTTTGTGCATTTAAAAATATTATTCTGAGATGTCCAGAGACTTCCCAAGGGGTCCACGACACAGAAAAGTAAAGAATTCCTCTCTTTTTCCCTTACTCAAAAGCCTTCCATGATTCCCCATTATCTAGAGCAGGGGTTTTCAAACTGTTTTTGTTCATGGTACATAGGGGTCCAGTCACAGTGACTAAGATGGCAGCCAAGCAAGTCTCTCTGGTGTGCCTCTGCCCTTCCTTTCCTCCCCCAGGACTCAGTGCAGGGGCAGCAGCTCTCATCATGGTAGGTTGAGCAGCTCTTGTGACTTTCTAGGTGCCTAAGCTGGGGACAATGGGCATCTGCTGGGTGGCAGCGGTGGCAGAATGGAGAAGTTGCTGCCCGTGGGGAGAAGTTTCTAGGCAAACACACACCTGGAGGACCCTTGGCTCAGAGGATAAAATAGAAACTCCTGACCCTGGCATTTCACGGCTCTCCAAACTTTGCCTCTGGCAGACATTTCTCCAGCTTTATTTCCTGTTCCTTCCCTTCAATGTGGCCTTATGTTCTGGGCAAATGAGAAGGCTGCTGTACCCAGAATGTCTCCTTCTCCTTCTGTCCCCTCCTGATGCCAGACATTTGAACCCTCTGCTGCCCTTTTCTGGAAGGGGCCCTGAAGAAATAACTCCTGTCCTTCCAAGACCCGCGTCTGAGGCCCCCTGCTCCCCTCGTCCCTCCATCCCTCGTCCCCTGCTCCCCCAGCTCAAGAGTCTCCCTCTTTCCCTTTCTCCTGACTCTATTTAACTGTGCCTCAATGCTTTGGTCAGCCTAGCTGGTAACACGATTACCTGTGTTTATGTTTCTTCCCATTACTATTTATATTTGTGTCTTCAGTACATAGCACAGTACTTGGCACACAGTAAGTGCCTAATAAATGCTTTTTCATTCATTCATTTATTCCTTGGTAAACTATAAGCTCTAGGGGCAAAGCCTAGGTCATAGTTCATATATGTATCCCCATTGCTTTGTAAACTGTAGGTGCTTAATAAATATTGTTAAATGTGGGAATTTTTACATTTTTGCCTTTTCAGAGTTAGTTCATGCTTAGTGACCCAGCTAGGTAGCAAGAATATGGAAACTGGGCAGCTGGTGATCGGAACCCAGGGATGAACATTTGAGGGCGGTTCTCTTACTTTATTGGGTCTCTTTATGATCCGCTTGGATGAACAGCGTTTTCACACTGAAGGCCCTTCCATGTCCCTCTGCAGCTGGTTAGGAAATCACATGAATGAGATGTGCTTTAAGACATCAGCATTCGCGGTCAGTCAACAAGCGCTTATTAAGTGCTTCCTGTATGCTGGGGCTATCTTATCTTTTAGTTATGCCGATATTTGTTATATTTTTCATCAATGCCTTTTAATTTTTTCTGCCATTAAATCCTCCCATGTGACAAAGAAAAACAGTTCAGTAAAATGGACCGACAGAACCGTGAGGGTGTGTGATTCCTTACCCCTAGACCCCCACCTCTACTGAGAGGAGAGAAAGGGGCTTCGGTAGCTGTTCCTTGAGACCAAGAGTGGTCTTTGCTGTCGATATCTCCTGGTGTCATTTTTCTTTTCTGTTTCTGTGGCTCTGGTGTGACTTGTTTCTGGGTTCACTTGGCATCTATCTGTGTGCATTTTCCTGATTCTCTGAAATGCTCGTATGCATCATTTCCAGACGTGATAATTGATGGGACTGGAGGAGAGGTAACATCCTTTGGGATTCTGTGGCCCTGAGGCTGGAGGGGTGGGGGCCTGGAGCAGAGAAAAGCCAGGCCACAAGATGGTTGACAGGGCAGATTTCTCCAGGTGGGGGAGGCTCCAGTCTGGTTGAACTGGTTCCAGGAATTCCATGCTGAGGGCTTTAGAATCTAACCGCTAGGATCTCTCTCCCCTTACCATCCCTTCCCTTCCCTCCCCCTTCTTCCCCTTCCCTTCCTTCCCCCTCCTGCCCCTTCCCCTTTTCTCCCCTCCTCTTCCCTGCCCTTCCTCCCCCCTTCCTCCCTCCCCTTTCTTCCCCTTCCCTTCCTTCCCCCTCCTGCCCCTTCCCCTTTTCTCCCCTCCTCTTCCTTCCCCTTTCCTCCCTCTCCTTTTCTTCCCTCCCCTTTCCTCCTCATCACTTCTCTCCCCTCCCCTCCTCTTTTCTCCGTTCCCCTCCCCTTTCCTTCCCCCTTTGTTTAATCCAAAAGACATTTGATTAAATCGAATAGCAAGCTAATACATAAAAAATTTCCCCCCAGACACAGAAGCATATTATTCCCCAGTTATCCTGTCTCAGTGGGGAAGGCACCCACCGGGCGTAGCCCACGAGTAGAGGACACAGATGTCCAGAGCACTCAGGGCAGCTCCTGCCTCCAATGTTGCCAAGCAGTAGGTGCCCCTGGGCCCACTCTTGGGTGAGCTGACTCAAGGCCATGGCATATGAGGGACCTTAGAGGTTACTGAGAACAACCTCCTCACTTTACAGATAGGAAAATTGCTACCTATAGTCATATCCCCTGGATTCTAAGGGATGATCCAGCCCAGATCGGATTTGGAAGTGGTCTGAGGTCACTGACGGTTCCTCTCTTTTCCTCCTGAAGTCCCCTCCCCCAAATAAAAGTCCTGTTGTCTCTTCTTGCCTCTTGGATGCCCAAGGGTCCTCTGTTGCACTGAATTCCTGCAGGGATTGCCTCATCAGTGAATGCTCCTTGCTCTCAACGCTTGGTGGTTCTGTGCCCTCTGGTTGGGCCCTCTGAGCTTCCACTTCATCTAAGGAGTGGATTCGTGCCAAGTGAAGGCGTCCTGGTGCTTCTTGTGATTGTAACAATCAGGAAAGCCTGTCCTTCATTCTTTGTGCCTTTCTTTAATTGTGGGGCCATGGGGGTGTCATTTGCATGAACCGTTGGCCAAAGCCTCCATCATGTGGCTTCATTAAGGACATACATAGATATTCAGAGATACCCCCTCACCCTAAGCCCAACCCCAATGCCCCCCTTTACAACCAAGAAAAGCAGTTAAACCAAACCAACTGCCAGTGACCACATCTCCCAGTTGCTGCAACATTCTGCCCCCACAAGGACCTCCCGCCCCACCCCCCACACTGGTTTAGTTAGTGAGCCCGGGGCTTTGGAAATCCTGGTTGTTGCTTATATTTAGTCTGGCTGGGCCAGCCCCCTCTTTCCCACTTCCCATTCTGAAGGGTTGCTTTTGTCCTTCAAAGCATTTGATGTGGAAATCATTTGAAGCTGGGGGCCTTCTAAAGCATTCAACAATTCAGCCAAGCCATATTGAGGGTCTGCTCTGTGTGAGGTACAAAGAGGAGCTTCCATTCCATTGGGTGAGGGGTAGGGAGTGCAGCCGGCAATGATATTGCAGAATAAAAACAGAGATGATACATTTGCATTTTCCCTGGACTTTTTATGCCTTTGAATCTGTAGGAGGCACTGATAGAAATCACAGGTATGGGAGGAATGCGGAACGACAGGCCTTTGTGGTGGGGCTGGAGAGATGGGCCAGGCCCACAGGTTTGGCATTACTCCCAGTATAATACAACATGACTCACCTTTCTTAGGCTTAGAATTGGCCTTGCCTGAAGTTCAGTCCGTGGTGACTGTCTCTCTCTCTCTTTTTTAAATTGTAAGTTTATTATTTATTTTTAGTTTACAACTCTCAGTTTTGGGGTTCCAAACTTTCTCTCCCTCCCTCTCCTCCCCCCTCCCTGCCAAGACAGCCTGCAATCCAGTGTAGGTTCTACATTTACCTTCACATTGAACTTATTTACGTAAAAGTCCAGTTGTTATGACCAATGGAATAATCATGAGAAAGGAGAAACGAAACCAAAAAAGAAGGAAAAAGAGAGCAGATAGTTTGCCTCCATCTGCACTCAGACTCTGTAAGTCTTTCTCTGGATGTGCATGGCTTTTTCTGTCATGAGCCTTTTGGAGCTGTCTTTGAACCTTGCATTGATGAGAGGAGTCAAGTCTATCAAAGTTAGTCATTACTGATACTGTGTGTCTGTAATCGTGTGTAATGATCTCTTGGTTCTGCTCCCCTCACTCAGCATCAGTTCATATGAGTCTTTCCAGGTTATAATGAAGTCCGTCTGCTCCTCAATTCTCATACCACAACAGTGTTCCATCGTAATCACACACCACAATTTGCTTAGCCATTCCCCAATCGATGGGCATCCCTTCGATTTCCAATTCTTTGCCACCACAAAAAGAGCTGCTATAAATATTTTTGCACATACTGGGGTGACTATTTCTCTTGACCAGCAACCGTGAGGGTCTTCCCCCCCAGTTTGATTTTTTTTCTTTTTTCTCATGAAAGGGGCCATCCCTTGACTCACTTCTTGAATGGGCATTGCCTCACTCACAGTGAGAACCTGAAAAGGCCTTAGCCTGAAAGGGCCAGGGTCTCCCATTGCCTCCTAGGCCATCTCCAGTCATCCTGGTGAGTATCTGGCCACAGGACCCAGATGGCTCTGGAGGAGAAAGTGAGGCTGGTGACCTTGCACAGCCCTCCCTCACTCAAATAAGAGTCAACTGCAAGTCATGTCATCATTTCCCTGACGTCACGGTCCTCTTTGAAAATGAAGGACAAACACAACAACAACAAATCTGTGCTTGTATGCAAGGTCAAGCCATGGAATCCTCTGCCTGGAAGAGCTCGCAGTGAGGAGGATGGGCCTGAGTTCAAATTCTGTCTAGGACACTTATTAGCTATGTGACCCTGGGCAAGTCACTTAACCTGTCTCACACTCAGTTTGAAAAACTGAATGACTTCTTTTCTATGCCCATTCCTTCCTTCTTCCCTCCCTCCCTCCTTCCTCCTTTCCTTTTTTCCTTCCTTCCTTCCTTTCTTCATTCCATAAAATGGGATGATAATGAGATCGCCTACCTTGCAGGGTTGTCGTGAGGCTCAAATGAGATGATATTTAATTATAAAGCTGTTAGCAAACCTTCAATTTTTCTAGCACTTTATAGCTATGGTTATAGACATTAGTACCTGCTGTGCCACCTAGCTGATAACCCTAAATATATGGGTACCCTCCTTCCTCTTCTTTGTGGAGTTGGGGGGCTGTGGGGAAAGGAAGGAGAATATTGCTTTGAATGTGAGACTTTTTTGATGTGTTGGTTACCTTCTCTGACCTTGCTTTCTCTCTCTTTTAAAAAATCCTTTGTTATAAGGAAGGATGTGGAGGAGGGGGTTGCATCAACAACTCCTCTTTGTCAAAGACCCGATAACCACCAAGGGTGGTCAAGTTGGATTAATGCCTTTAGCATTAGATGCTGGTGGTTTTTGTGTTATTAGTTCTCTGCTGGATTCAGTGTTTAAGCCTCATTTACTGGAAAAGCCCCTAAGTCTAGCTTTGAAAAAAGTCCACTATGTAAATGAAAGTTAATAATTAAAGAGGAAAAAAAACCCTTGGCCAAATGAGGAACTGTTGTTTTCTCTTGGGGGTGGGGGTGGGGGTGGGAGAAAGAAGGGAAGATAACCTTTAATGAAAGGATATCAGTTGCATTTCTCTCTACTAGTCCTCAAAATGAGGCTACTTACCCATCCACTTGACAGAAACACATTCCAGTGGTAATAATCCAAGTGACAGAAAAGTATCATAACCTAGTCTGGGATTCCACACTGATGGGTGGTCTCCTGAGGTTGAACTGGAAGCCCTTTTCTGGGAGACTGAGGTGTTTACATGAGTCTTCTACTGAAATAGGGAACAAGGTGGGGTGGGGGGTGGCTGGCACCAGCCTCAGCAGCTATTTGGTCCTTTGCCAGAACGCTTAGGTGGAGCCCGTGGAGGAGGTCCGGTAGTTATAAAGGGCGGACCCCTCCACCTGCCCCTGCCCTCTTCCTCAAGCTGAAGTTAGGGTCTGCTTGTGCCGTTAAAATAGACTTTGTTATGAGCCTATCAGTGGAGAGAAGACTCAGAATCAGTCTTCAAGCACCGCATTTCTGGGCAGGTAACAGAGTTAAATTTCTTTCCTTTTCTTTTATTATCTTTTACAAGAAAGGTAGTGTGAGGTAGTGGGTAGAGAGCAAGCCTTGGAATCAGAAAGACCTGGATTGAGTCCTGCGTCTGACTCATCCTGGCCGCATGACCCTGGACAAGGTCCTTGACCTCTCAGTGCTGGGCAGCTCTTTTACTCCCTAAGAGGCCGATCTGCTTTAGGGGAGGAGTTTCTTCACCCTGGAGGTCTCTGTATCAATAAAAATCCAGGCTCCGGGGCTATTCCAGTCTTTATTCTTTGAGCCTAGAATGGCTTCTGACTTGTCCAAGGAGGCTTAATTCACTGATATCAGCTCTGTTTCGTGTCTCATACTGACAGTGGCTTGCACATAGTAGGCACTTACAAAATCCTACTTGATTGATTGATTATGGCATCTGAGGCCTCTTCTGATAAAATGCGAATGTATATATGTGTATGTGTATATGCATATTTGTATATTTTTAATAATCTGGGATGGAGCTGTCTCGTTTAGATAAATTGCTCTGAAATTGTTTTTGTCCTGTGTCATAGAAGAGGGGAAGAGGGGAAGAGGGGGGAAAAGAAACAAGCATTCATTAAGCACCTACTATGTACCAAACACTCTGCTAAGCATTTTACAAATCGTATCTCATTTGATCCTCACAAGAGCCTTGTAAGGTAAATGCTGCTATTATCCCCACTTTTACAGTTGGGGAAACTGAGGTAAACAGAGATTGTGGTGGGACAAGGTTGAAATTTAGAATTTTTGCATTATGGATACCCTTATTTCAAATTTGTTGGGTGCCCATCTGAGCTAACCTGGGAATGTCCATATGGTTTTATTTTCTTGGAGGGGGGAAGGCAGGGCAATTGGGGTTAAGTGACTTGCCCAAGGTCACACAGCTAGTGTGTCAAATGTCTGAGGTCGCATTTGAACTCAGGTCCTCCCGACTCCAGGGCCGGTGCTGTACTCACTGCACCACCTAGCTGCCCCATGTGATTTTTTTTTTTTTAAAGCACATTTTAAGAGAGCTGTAGGTCTCAAAGCGAGAGATAGTAAAGACTGAGGGGGAACATAGCCAAGGCCGAAATAAATGGGTTCTCACTGAAAGAGGAGGCCAGTAAGCAATGGATCAGAAAAGCAGAGGCTGGAACCAAATCATTAAAGCAGGCCACCGTCAGAAAAAGATGACCGAGGGTCTGCAAGCGCAGTGAGTCCAGAAAGCTCGTGAGGCCTGAGGCTGGATTTGGAAAGTCGCGGTGCTCAGTCCTAGGGAGGTAAGAGTCCCTTGGCATCGGCCCTGGCCAGATCGCTGCCGGGGGGTGGCTTCCATTCAGCGCGCCACTTTGAGGAAAGACATCGAGTTTCATCAGTCATTGGTGCAGGGAACCAAAAGATGTTTATCCCCAAGAAGAAATGTCCGCTAGAGATTAGCTTTGCTCAGCCTGAGGGCAGAACTGTTTGCAGCCCTTGTAAATTCCCAGAGGCTGATTTGAAGTTGAAAAACTTGCTGACACTTTTTCCAAAGTGGGATGGACTGCCTGGGCACGGTGGTGGGTCCCCTCTTCCTGGAGGTCTTCAAGCGAACGCTGAATGCTCACGTGTCCTTTCCATTCTGACATTCGGTGATTTCTTGATTCTGTCTATGAAAAATCAGGGCACTCCCTCCTTCTCTGGACGCTTGCCTTTGAGCTCAGGCACTCTGATAAATGAGGACTCCTTTACCAGGATTCTGGCTGGGATGGATGGGCATTGATTCGTTATCCCAGGGTGACTTCAAGAGGAAGCTTATAAAGAAAAGTTATTCATGCCACAGGGAGCTAAAGAAATCTGGCAAAGCTTTTGAGAGCTCGGAGTCGGCTCAGAGCATGATAAAGCATGAGAGGCAGACAGCTGCGGGTGGGGAAGAAGGCTTGATGCTTCCTCTCCAGAAAGGGATGTGGCAACGCCCAACTTCCCACCAGAGCCCTAGACTGGAAGCTGCCAAGCTCCAGCTTTTAACAGTTGGGGTATCAAAGTTAGATCGATGTTGCTACCCTCTCGATCTCTTAAATGCCAGACTTGGGAAGGACCTGGATTCAAATTCTGGCTCCACCACTTTCAGCCTGTGTGACCTTGACTTTATCTCTCTGGCCCCCAGTTATTTCATCTGTAAAATGAGGAGATTGGACTAAATGCTCACAAATGTCTCTTTTACCTCTGTGCTACAACTAGCTTAGAGTTGAGTCCCAAGTCATAGCAACTATTTAACAAGATTCCTCGATTTTTAATAATAAAGATATCATTAATGACATGTATATAATGAATAGCTGTGATTCCGTTGGCATAGGGAATGAGGAAAACCTTTCTACCAGTTCTGGGGCTGCACCTTCCTTGAAGTGCATAGTCTTTTTTTTTTTTTTGGAAGAGGGAGGTAAGGCAATCAGGGTTAAGTGACTTTCCTAAGGTCACACAGTAAGTGCCAAGTGTCTGAGGTCAAATTTGAACTCAGGTCCTCCTGATTTCAGGGCTGGTGCTCTATTCACTGCACCACCTAGCTGCCCCGAAGTGCATAGTCTTAAGGAGGTACCAGTGTGAGTCCGAGGGAGGACTTGAACCCAGGTTTTCCTGGCTCTAAGGCCAGCTCTCTAACCATTACACCATACTATCTTTCATGTCTGTATTTACGTATTAGTTTGTCCAGTGAGTAGATCTGAGCTCCTTGAGGGCAGGGTCTGTTTTGTTTTTCTCTCTTTATCTAATAATAACCAGTATTTATATAGTTTTAAGGTTTACAAAGTGCTTTACAAATATTAACTCATTTGATCTTCATAACAACCCTATGAGTTAGGTGTTATCATCATTATTCCCATTTGAGAGTTGGGGAGACTGAGGCAGGCAGCTGTTAAGAATCTTTTATTTTGGAGGGGGGAGGTGAGGCAATCAGGGTTAAGTGACTAGCTCAGGGTCACACAGCTAGTAAGTGGCAAGCGTCTGAGGTAGGATTTGAATTCAGATCTTCCTGACTCCAGGGCTCTAGTCACTACGCCCCCCTAGCTGCCCCAGATGTTAAGAATCTTACAGTTGCACAGTTCTTGGCACATAATAGATGCTTAATAAATGTTTATTGAAGCCAACTGAATTTAGTTCCACCAGTAATGATTATCATATAGTGACCACAATAATATAAGTGAAAAGAAACCAAACTCTTGGGCAATCCTAATAACCAGTGTTGGTCCTGAGGAGAGGCACGAATCTGCCCTGGTTTCTCCAAATTCCTCCTCTTCATTATTTCTTTTTTTAATTTATAATTTTTATTTTCACTTCCAAATTCTCTCCCTTCTTCCACCCCTCCCCCTCTCATTGAGAAGAGAAGACACTCTTCATCATTTGTAATCATGCAAGAATATTCTATTACATTCATATGCCAGTGTTCCACAATTCAACATCTGAGCACTTCCAGAGTCTTCTGTAATACACTGAACTGAAATCTCTTTGAAATGAGGGCTCAAGTGGCTGATACAGTGGAGTCAGCGATTTCGTAAATGTGGGATTATCATGTTCCAGAAGTGAGAAAATATCCCATTGCACATAATCTCCCTCCCCCAGTCCTCCATAGAAACAGGAGTCCAGGGATCTCTTTCTGCCCCCTTCAGCCTCTGGTTACATAGCATCTGCTGTGACTTTAGCCTCCCGGGGCCAAGAAAGCCTCCCCTTGTGTTCCCCGGGTCTCCACAAGCCAGCTCTGGTAGGAGCATTTATTATGGGCCACCATATGCAAGGCAAGAGATGGCCTGGCATGGTGGCCAGAAAGCGACCTCAGAGTTAGGAAGACCCGAATTGAGTCTGGCTCCCGATACATGGAAGCTGGGTGGCTCTGGACCTCTCATTTAACCTTGTTCAGGGTCTTGGTTCTCTAAGGCTATAAATTACAGAGTATGTGCATTGGTAGAGAGAGTTTCTTCCCCGAGTTCTCTGGACCAGTGAAAACACGAGTTTAGTCCAACAAAAATGTTTCTGGGCACTCAAAATCAAGTAAAATCAACCAGCATTTATTAAGCTCCTAGTGTCTGCGGTAAGTTAGCTGGTCAGCTAGCATTTATTGAATGCTTACAAAGTACCAATAAACCAGCTAGTCAATTAGCATTTATTAAGAGCTTGCTGTGTGCCAGTAAGTCAGTGAGTCAGCTAGCATTTATTAAGAGCCTACTGTGTGCCAAGCACTGTGCTAAATGCTGGAAATACAAATAAAGGCAAACCCCCCCAAAACCCCCAAACCAAGCCCTACTCTCCAGTCTCCTGGAGGAGATACCATGCAAAAAATAAGATATAGATAGGATAAATTGAGGGCAATCTCAGAGTGAAGGCAGTAAGATTAAGGAGGACTGGAAAAGGCTGTTTTTGGAAGGCAGGAATTTAGCTGAGACTTGAAGGAAGCCAGGAAGTTCAGTAAGGTGTAAAAAGGCTGGAAAGGTGGGAAGGAGCCGGATTATGACACACTTGGAATGCTAGAGTATCCTGGAGGTGATAGGGAATCACTGGAGTTTATTGAGTGGGGGGTAGCATGGGCGGACCTGCACTTTGGGAAAGTTGATTTGGTGGCTGAGTGGAGATGGTTTGGAGCAGGGAGAAACTTGAGGGGGCAGCCCCACCTGCAGGGGTGAGGTGATGAGGGCCTGCACCAGGGTGGGGGCAGGTGTCAGAGGAGAGAGGCTGCGAAGGTAGAAAGGACAGGACTTGGCCACTGATTAGATGAAAGAGAGGGAGAAGCCAAGGTCAGAATAGGGGGAAAAAGCCTCCACCCTCAAGGAATTTACATTTTGCTGGGCATCTACAGCATGGAAACAGAGCGTTAGGATTTGAACCCTGGCCCTATGACTCCAAATCCATTGTGCTTTCTCCTGTAACATGCTGCTTCTCTCTTCAGAGTGTTTTTAAATTGGGCCCTGGCTGTGCACCAGGAGATGGTAAACTTCAGTAGCTTTGATGTCTAGCTCTGTGTTTTTTTCTTTCAGAAATCAGTTATAAAACTGCTGGAAGAAGTCATAAAAATGGCCGGGATTCCTGATAACTTTTCAAAGTTAGGGGCCCTTTGGATCTTATATTCTAAATTATCGTGAGGTGCTAAGTGGGCTTGTGCCATGAGCTGGGCACATAGTGGGCACTTAATGAATGCTTAGTGATGACTCGACGGGGGCACTGTCCATCATCTTAGAATTCTACTCGGGGAGCTTGTGAAATTGGTTAAAATGCCATTCACTGAATTTTGGAGAAGGGGATACTTTTTGGTTTCTTTTCCTGTTCTTTTCTGGGTCATCCTATGCTGGGGAGTCTGTTGGCAGCTCTTGTAGTTGGGTGGGCAGTTCATGGACACAGTCCTTCAGTGTGTTGATCTTGAACAAACACTGCAGGTGGACAGTGAGGTGGGTCCAGAATGAATGGGAGGAGAGCTTACCTTTGGGGAATAGGTCAGTGCTCCCTGGAATAAAAAAAAACAAACAAACTTTAGTTCCAGTAACCTTTTGGTGATACAGTGTGACCACAGATATGGACCCCACCATAATTGTGAAGAGTCAGAGTGGTGGATGTCGAGCATCAGTAGGCTTCAGTGGTAAGAAAGATAGGTCAAGGACTCTCTGATCTTGTGGATATGGGTGTTCCCTTCTGTGGTTCAGATTTGAACTTTGGCTCGTTGATCGGATGCCAAGGTTAAGAGGCATTGAAAAGGGGTTTTTCTTTCACTAGCCGAGTTTCTTGACTCCTGCCCCAGCTGCCCCAGCTGCTTTGGCTGTGCCTGGAGGCCCAGGTGGCCCTGGCCATGCTCTGGGGCTTAGGAGTCCTGAACTTTAGAGCATGAAAAGAGCACGGAGGGCTCCTGGACCCTCAGCTCCCAGCTTGTGGTCTGGGGGTTGGGGATGGGAGGGAGGGCGCCATAAATAATATCTCACACATGTATCTTATAATTTAAAAATGCAGATGGAGCAGAAAGTCATAGATTCAGAACTGTAAGGGAGCTCAGGGCCATTCCAGCCAATCTCAGCAATGTTCAGCAAAGTGATGTGTCCAACATGGCAGATTTGAACCCAGCTCTTCTACATATGAATCCAGGGCTCTTTCCAGTGAGCCACACTGCCTTTATGTATTCATCTGTTTATTCACCTATTCATTCATTTATTTATTCATCCCTTTATTTCTTTACTCAAATAGTACTTTGTTTTTCCCCAGTTACCTATGCCACAGAAAAGTAGGTTTTTATCATTATGCATTTCCTCAGTCAGTACAATCAACAAGCATTTATTCCATACCTAGTATGTTCTAGGTGCCGGTATACAAATACAAAGTGAAACCATTTCTTTTGTGGCTTTTATTTAGTCGTCTTCAGTCGTGTCTGACTCTTCGTGGCCCCATTTGGCCTTTTCTTGGCAGATACTGGAGCAGTTTGCCATTTCCTTCTCCCTCTTATTTTCCAAATGAGGAAACTGAGGCAAACAGGGTTAAGTGACTTGCCCAGGGTCACACAGCTATTAAGTATCTAAAGTTAGATTTGAACTTGGGTCTTCCTGACTCCAGGCCCAATGCTTTATGCACTGTGCCAACGTAGCTGCCCAGGACCATCTCTGCCATTAGTAAATTACATTTTGAATGTTGAAAAGGTGTTTTTAGACTCTGGACCTCATCATTTGACTGAAATTGCTTTCTTCAAAATTATCAAAAGTGTTTTAATTGCTTAATCCAATGGTCTTTTCTCCATTCTTATGGACTTTTCTGCATCATTTGGCATCATTGATCTCCTCCTTCGGGATACTCTAGCCCAGGGGTGGGGAACTTACAGCCTCGAGACCACATGTGGCCCTCTAGGTCCTCAAGTGCAGCCCTTTGACTGAATCTAAACTTCATAGAACAAATCCCCTTCATAAAAGGGGTCTATCCTCTCTGGACTTTGCTCCTTACTCCTGGTTCTCTTCCTGCCTGCCTGATGCTCCTGTCTCCTTAGCTGGACCTTCCTTCAGGACACTGCATCCTTCAAGGCCTGCCCCCAGGCCATCGTTTTCTCTCTCTCTCTCCACCAGTTTGGCAATCTCATCTTCTCTGGTGGGCCCAACTGTCCTCTTCCTACCAGTGATTTCCAGATCTGTGTACCAGTCCTAACCTCTCTCCTGAGCTCCAGCCTTTCATCACCAGCTGCTTTTTGGTTATCTTAAGCTGGAGGTCCCCTTGGCCTATCAGACTCAATTCATCTTAAAAAGAACATCTCCCTCTCTTTCCTCTTTCTGTGAAGGCCCCATACCCTCACTGCCACCCAATCTCACCCCATCAGGGTCATCTTCACCTTCTCACTCTCACCCATTCAGCTTATCCACCCCAAGTTCTGTTTAGAAGCCATCGAGAGAGGAATTGGAGGCTTGGCTTGTGGAGGCTTTCTCTCTGAGAAAGGGAGGAGAGATAGAGGTTGCCAATGCCAGCTGGTTCAGGTCATGGGAAGGTTTCTGAAGGATGCAGGAGGCAGGAGCGGGTTTGTCTGTAAGCAGAAGGGAAGGAGTCATTGACCGGGAGAGTCTGAAAATGAGAGTGTGAATGGTAGAAGGTGCTGTCTGCCAGAGAAGACCAGAGGAGATGGGCACTGGGTGCAGGTGGAGGAAGGCACACCCCTGAGACCTGGTGGAGACAGAAAGGGAATCGGCATGTTCATGAAGAGGGTTTGGACTGCTGGTATAGGGAAACTCCCAGGTAAGGACAATCTCTCCACCTGTGGAGGTTAGCAACTGCTTTGTAACCCGTAGTCCTAGAGCAGAGGATCTTAATCTGGGGCGGTGAAGTTGCTTTATTATGATTATTTTGATACCTGTAATTCAACGTAACTGGTTTCCTTTGTAATTCTATATATTTTATTTTGTTCATTTAAGAACATTATTCTGGGAAGGGGTCCACTGGCTGTACTAGATTGTCAGAGAGGTCCATACCACTCAAAAGGTTAAGGAGCTGCAGAAAGACACCCACAGCATTGAGAGGTTGGGGACTTGCCCAGAGTCACACAGCTAGTAAGTGTCAGAGGCATGGCTTGAACCCAAGACTTTTAGCTCCCAAGATAGCGGACCCTATACTGCCTCTAGGCAGCTCTGAATAAGTAGTTCAGACAATTCCCTCCCAAAGAAATTCCCCCCTTCCTTAGACTCCAAGGCTCCAGCATGCAGGGGCATGTCTGGGTCCTAGGGAGATAGCACCTTGCTTTTCACAAAGACAGCCTTTTGCTAGGATGAGACCAGATGAGTCTTCCCACATTCTGGGGCAGGGGGTCCTTGGCCCTCGATTGGGGAAGCCTTGGAAGCAGCCCTGGGAATTCGGCCCAAGGGAGACGGCCCTTGAGCTGCCCTCCGCCAGCCTGGCCAGAGTGACCTCCATCCAGGTCTGATAAGCGTGTGGGCACAGAGATGCCAGATGGCCCAGCTGCTTCCTCTGTGACTCTGATTTCTGACACTTGCACTTCTGGACATCTTTGGCTCTAAGTGTTTCTACTTCTCCAGCCTCGAGGGTAAAGCTTGAAACTGTGCTTTTGGGGCGTGTGCATGCGTGTGCGTGTGTGCATGCGTGTGTATGTGTGTATGTACGTGCTTGTGCACGTGCGTGTGCGTGCGTGTGTGTGTGTGTGTGTGTGTGTGTGTGTGTGTGTGTGTGTGTGTGTACAAGACTTACAATCTTGAGACTAAAGTATCCCAGGGCCACAGATCTGTGACAATGATGATGTCTATGTGCATGAAGTGCTTTACATGCCTGATCCTATTAGATATGCACAACAACCCGGGGAGTTGGGGGCTATTATTACTATCATTGTCATGTTACAGATAAGGAAATTGAGGCTAGGAGGGATGAAGTGATGTGTCTAGGGCCATAGAGCTAGTAAGCGTCTGAGGCAGGATTGGAACTCAGGGCTTCCAAGCTCAAAGGGACTCGGCATGATGCAGTCTGCACAGATGAAGATGAGACTCAGGGAAATTAAGCAAGTTGTCCAAAGTCACCCACGTAGCAAGCGATGAAGCCAGTAAGCATTTATTAAGAGCCTACTATGTGCCAGGCATTGCACTAAGCCCTGAGCATATAGAGAAAGGCAAAAGACAGCCCTTCTCCTCCCAGAGCTTACAGTCTAAGGGGGGACAAACATCCACACTCTGCACAGATACGCCACTGACAGGCAGAAACAGGAAATAACCTACCGAGGGAGGGGCTGGCCAAGTCTTCCTACAGAAGGTGGGATTTTGGCCTAGAGCCGAAGGAGGCCTGGGAAACCGGGCCTCAGACTTGAAACCTTGTGCCCGTTTAGACTCCAGGTTACAAAGGCCGAGGCCTAATGCAATGATGTTTATCTGTGTGGGAAAGGTTGGTTTTTTTTTCCTGCTTCTCCTGATGATTCCTGGGAGACCTTGAACAGCCCAGCTTACTCCCAAGGGCTTTGCAACATCTTCAAAATGGGAGGAATCTTCAGGCTGGCCCTTCCCCCACTTCTGCCCTCCCTAGACCCTGGGAAGTCAGAAAAAGAGGGGCAGGGGCTGGGGCTGCCATTTGGGTGGGAAAGAATCCAAGCTTGGTCTCTGATGCCTATTGGCTTTTTAACCTTAAGCCTGGACATCTAGGAGGCCTCCAAGGTGGGGGCTACGGGAAGGATGCTGTTCCAAGAGCCTTAGGATCTGAGTTCAAATCCCACCTCTGATACTCAGAGCTGTGTGACCGTGGGCAAATCTCTTGGCCTCCGAGCCTCCTGGGATGGTTTGTCAGCCCTGCTTTGTCCCTATCCCTGGCATCCGGACTGAGGCTTGGATGTGACAGAAAAAGCTACTGGAAATGGGGCAGGGTACCTGTATCTATCCATGGCTGCACCCTTCTCCCCAGCCTGTGATTTCTGCATTTGTTTCATTTTATTTTGTGTCCGTGACAACTAACTGTGTATGGAATAGGTGCTTAATAAGTGCCAAGTGGAATGTACTGAGTAGGTGCTTAATAAATGCTGAGTGGAATGATGATCAGGAATCATAGATTTAGGGCTGACTCCCTCATTTTACAGGACCTAGGAAGGATAAATGACTTGGTCAAGGATGCACAGTGCTAAGTGGCAGGAGCTGGATTTGAACCCAGAACCTCTGACTCTAGATTCAGAATCCAATTAATCTCAATCCACAGAGTTACTTCATTTCAAATGAGATAATTTACCCAAAGTGCTTTGCAAATGCAGACCTTAAAGTGCTTTGTCAGTGTAATAAAAGCTGCTCTCCATCAAACCCTCTTCAACTCTTCCCTTCAAATAGAAAGGATAGGATGGGCATGTTCTTTTTTTAAAAGAATTTTAATTTTTATTTTCGGTTCCAAATTCTCTCCCTCCCTCCACCCCTTCCCTCAGCCACCGAGGAGGCAGGATGGGTATGTTCTAATAGCAAGTTGAATTTCCTGTTCTTGGTTACCAAGGCAACATCAATGGCTTCAAGCTTGCTCTTTCATTTACGTGAAATCATAATTTTCTGTGCTTCATTTATTCATTCTTGTCAAGCTCCTACTGTGTGCCAAACATGGGTGGGCTCATTCCCAGGCTTCCCAATTTTATGCAGATGCTGTTACAGCATCTTTTTTTTAGCTCACAGAAGTCAACAACTGTAGAGCCTTGGGATGTTATGAAACCACTTCGGGCTTTGGTTTCCTTTGCTTCATCCCAGAGTCGTTTCAACAATAGCACCGGCGGCTCACATGCATCTCTGGCTTGTGAAGGATTCCCCCTTCGGTTTTAGGCTCTTCCGAGCTAGATCGATGCTGTGAAATTGGACAGACAGCTGGCTCCCAGGGCCGTTGGTAGAGAATTCTGTATTAGAGGAAGAAGTCACATGGGCATGTGTGGATGGCCTCCTTGTGTGTTCCACCTTGACTGGGGGTGGCGGTGGGGGGCAGGGTAGGGAGCTGCCTCTCCAGAGTGCCTGGTAGCTGGTTTTATTTCTAGAGTTTTTATTAATTGAGGAAGGATGGCACAGGGGCCTCTGGCGGGGATGCTGCTCACTTCCAGGCTGGCTGTCCTTGAGTGTATGACATGATCTTTGTGGCGCTGGGTGGGCATGCCATGCATGTCACCTCTCAGGCCCCACCTGTAAAACAGAGGGGTGGATTCCATGGCCCTGGGGTTCCTCCTAGGGCTGATTGGGATCCATTTGCCTCCCTCAGCGGAGCCCTGGAGCTCATTCATCTGCTCCTTTGACCTACTCCCACCACCTGCTTTTCCACCTGGACTCCTCTCCAGATATGCCCATTACCCAATAAGGTGTTGGTTTCCAAAACTCGCACCTGCTCTGCTGCCGGGGAAACCTACGCACAATGTTTGGTTTTTCAGTAAAAATAACAAAACAATAAGGAAGTTATAGATATTTGAAAAGCTGTGCTTCTCCTGGCCTTGCATGGAATGTGAGCAGAGGCCTCTCCCCTTCCTGGGACTCTGTTCTCTCAAGGTTTAAAGACAGCCCCACCCAGCCTTTCTCTCTCCCTGCCAGTCTCAGGACTGGTACTGCCTGATTCCTGTCTCTTGTCCTTCTCCAGACCCCAGACTGAGGCTTTGGCAGGCCAAGACCCAAGCAGACCCAAACTCTGGGCCTGGATTCAAATCTTCCTCCCTCCCAGTCCCCATTTGGTCATTCTCTGCCTCCCTTTGGGCTCCACCAGTCACGGTTGACTCTGGATGCCCTGGGCTCCAGCCTTTCCTAGCTGTGGTTATAATGCTCTTTGTTGCTGTTCCCCAATAACTCTTTCCGGTCATTGGCCAGTGTGGGATGGGCCAGACCTGGGCACAAGGCAGAGCCTGGCATTGAGGCCAAGCCACTGGGGAAGCTTGGGATGGATCTAGACAGGAGAAAGTTCAGACAGGCCAATGGGGATTCTGGCTAATTCCCATGCCTGCGGTCCAGGGAGGAAGAAGGCAGGGCGTGAGGGACCAGGTGCAACATACCCTTGGAGCCATAGGATATGGAGTCAGGGACCCGGGCTGGAATCTCAACTTTGCTTCTTGCCAGCTAGCTATGATCTTAGGAAAATCACGTCAAATCCCTGGGCCCCTCTTTCCTCGTCTGTCAAATGAAAGCATTGGGTTAAATGACCTCTAAGGTGCTGTCTAGTCTGTGAGCCAGGGTGGTAGGAGATATTGGTCAAGTCATTTAACTTTTTTGTGCCTCAGTTTCTTCATCTGTCAAATGAAAGAACTTGAAGGAGCTAGTCTCTGAGGCCTCTTAAAGTCCTAGATCTAGGTTCCTATGATGCTACCCCCACCCCCCTCCCCAGGAAATGGGACCCCAAGAAGAGATGCTGTCCTTTAGACTGAAGGCCCCAGGGGACTTAGTTACCATCTGGCAGGCACTTTGGGACGTGATCAACCCTCCCAGCCTCCTTGTGCCATGCCTCCTCCCCCCAGTTCTCCCAAGGATCCAAGGATCTGGGCCTGCCATTGCTGGGCCTTCCTGGAGGACACTTCTCTGGCTGATGGTGCTGGTAGGGGGAGCCCCCAGAGAACAGGGACTGATTTCCTTGTGCATTTGTATCTTCAGTCCAGCACACAGTAGGAGCTTCATAAATGCTTCCTTGATTGAAAATTAGTTATGGCTCTGCTATGTAGCCACCAGTCGATGACATCAGTGTGGTTCCCAAGGACTTAGCACGTCTTCTCCTGTTTTTCAGATTCCCATTGATCGGGCAAAGATCTGAAGATGTTTCCGGAGGAGAAGAAAACAGTAAGTCCTTTCTATCATGAAATAGTCTACAGGGAGACCTTTCGTGAGGCTCCACAGGCTGTTCTCACCTGCAAGGCAGGGGGTACATGGGGAACAATGCCAGGGTTGGGGTCCAAGCATCTGGGTTCAAGTCCTGCTGCCAGCATGCCCAGAGACAAATCACTGAAGCTCTTTGGGTCTCCCGTTGTTCATCTGTTTGATGAGGGCATTGGACTCGATGACCAGGGTAAAAACAAGGGACCTCGGCCCCCAGGCTGTCCCATGCCTTCTCTCACGTTTTGCACCTGGCCTGGCATTGGTATCTCCTTTATTGCTGCAGTAAATCCAGGATGTGGAGTCAGAGGACCTGGGTTCAAATGCGGCCTCTTACACTGACTGCCTATGTGACCTGGGCAGACAACTCCACCTTTCTGGCAGGCTTTTCATCAGTAGAATAATCTAGATGGGCTCCGAGGCTCCTTCCAGCTCGACCTCTGGGCACCTGTGACCCACAGGACCCTAGACAAGCTCCATCACCTCTCTGGATCTCACTTGGCTTATCTGTGAAGTGGGGGCCTGGACTGAATGCTCTCTGAGGTCCCTTCCAGTTTCCAGGCTGTGATTCTTTTACATTTCTTAGGTTCTTGCAGGTGGTGTTTGTTTCCAAAGCACTTTACTCATAATAGCCCGGTAAGGTCATATTACCTTGAGGATTCTCTCCGTTTTAAAGGTGAAGAGACTGTGGCTCAGAGAAATCAAGCGCCTTGGGATCTCAGATGCAGAGCAGGGAGGGCCCTCAGAGGGTGTCTAGTCCAGTGTCCAGCTTTAAGTGATGAGGAAACCGAACCGAGGCCCTGGGATGCCGTGGATTGCCCGAGATCAGGTCGATGGTCAGTGCCAAAAAGCAGGATTCGCACTCACATCCATCCACTCTTGAATCTGTGACTTTGAATGAGTAATTTCCCCTGTCTAAGCCTCATCTGCCAAGGGGGGAGCTGAGCTCAGTCCTCTTCAAAGGCCTGTCCAGCTCTCATTCCTGGGGTTCTAAGTAACTCCCTCCCTGCCAGGCTTCACTTCCCTTACCTGTAAAATGGGCCAGTGATGATACTTGCTAGCATTGCTATAACGCTGTGATTTCTTTAATATAATTTCTATAATGACTTAAAATGATCAAAGAAATTGAGGCCAATTCCCTGGTAATGGGTGGGTTTCTAAGGCAGGACTTGGAGTCAGAAAGTCCTGAGTTCAAATCCAGAACTCCATCAACGATGCCTTGGGGAGGCCCCTCCCAACTCCCAGTGCTTCCGTGCTCACCTAGGAGCCTCGTGGTAACTAAGCACCCCTGGCTTCCCATAATACAGCTCCTTGTTGCTCCTTCCTGACCAAAACTGCCGCAAGCCCCCTCCTGGCTGGTTTTAAGTCCTCTTAAGTGTCTACTTCTCCAAATTAAATCTTCCATTTTTAATAACAATTTGCATGTGTGGGTGAAGTCCCCAGAGAACAGCTGCAATGGGAAGTCACCTTACCATTAGTGAAGTTTCTTACAGCCTAAAATAGGAGAGATACTTTCCCACCCACCGTGCCCATGCCTCCATTTCAGCCCAGATGAAGGCAGGGTGAGTGAGATCTGGATGGAAGCCCCTGTGCCTGCTGGAGAGCGGGCTGCAGGCTGGGGTTGGCTTGGCCTAAAGCACTTCTGTATTCTCCCAATCTCCTCCATTCAGGCTGAGTTTAGCCCACCCTTCTCTCAGGCCTCCCAGTGCCCTGGGAGCAAGACCCCTGGGCCATCCACTGGGCAATGCCAGGCTGGAAATTTGGCCCTTTCATTTCCCCTTTGGAGGGTGGGGGCAGGGGACCACTTCAGCTTGCCTTGGTAAAACAGCTTTATTGCCTTAATATATTTAGGGAGAGGAGTGAAAGGTTGGGCCAGAGCCTCCCGCCCCGCACCCAGAGCATTGGTTCTCCTCCCCTCGAGAATGGTGTGGGGGCTGATGGAGCCTCCCATTAATGCGCCTTGGCCGAGGGCCTCAGCCAGATGAGAATGCATTCAGCCTCATCCAGGCGTGAAGCTTTAATTTACAATTAAAATATTATGGGCACATATTTTAATAAAGATGATTCATGGGACCAGACTGAATCCACCCTCCCAGTGATGGAGATGCAGCCAGGAATCTGAGGGGGTTGGAGCAGGTCTCTGAGTGGCAGATGAGCTTCTGATGGAGGCTTTTGTGCAGGAGGGTGGGGGGGGGGGTTTAATCTAGAATCCAGGGTCCGAGAGGACCAGCTTGAGCGTTTCTGTTTGGCTCAGGAGCCTGGGGCTGCCAGGGAGAGGTGGTTTCATTTGGGTTTGGACTCGGTTGTTTCTCCAGGACAGTTGCTTTTATTAAGTTACTTTTGCAGGGCTTTAGTTATTATATTATTTTTACCTGTGATTTCCTTGGTAAGGAGCCTCCCTCTGCTATGATGATAATAATAGCTAACATTCCTAAAGTGCCTACTATGTGCCAGGCACTGTGCTGAGAGTTTTATGATCATTATTTCATTGGATCCTCGTAATAACCCTGAGAGGCAGGTGCTATTATTATCCGTGTTTTACAGATGAGGAAACTGAGGCAAATAGAGGTTAAATGTCTTGCCCAAGGTCACATAGCTAGGAAGTATCTTCAGTTGGATTTGAACTCAGGGTTTCCTGACTCCAGGCCACTGGGCCACCTAGCTGCGCCAAACAGTTCTGATCGCCAAGATAGCTACAACATCCTGAGAAGGTTCTGCCTTAAATACTATGTCCTCATCAGTAATTGGTGCATCAGTCACTTGGGGGATAAGGTGGTTTCTGCATTGGGATAAAGCAAGGTAGGCATTGAGGCATCCACCGTCATTAACACTTTAGTCTAAATTTAGCGAGATCCTTTCCATGTGAATCTGAGTGCAGGCCCTGCTTGGGGGAAGACAGGCAGGCTAAGGGGAGAAGGACGAGGCGTGAAATCTGGGGAAAGAAAGGTTTGCAAGTGGTGGGCAAGACTTGGTGAAGGCTGCTGTCCCCTGGGCTATTTCTGACTCTAAGCATCATAATATTTTAGCCCTGATTGGACTGACAATCTAGAATTTGGGCAGAAGAGGAGATGTAATAAAGGGGGCATGAAAACTTTTGAGCAGTATCTGAAAAGCTGTCATATGGAAGCAGATTAGCAGTGTTCTGTTGGACCCCAGGAGGCAGAACTGAGAGCAGCGCTTGGAAAACAGAAAGGCAGCGTTTGGCCCAATTTAAGGGAAAACTTCCTAACAATTTGGGCTTTCTAATTAACTAGGACAGGTAGTGAGTTCCTCATCCCTGGAGGTCTTTAAGCAAAGAGGAGGTTGTAGAGGGGGTGGGGCTGGGCTCCTGTTCAGGTCTGGATCGGCCTTGATGGCCTCTGAGATTGTGTAATTCTGTGCCAACATGAAGCAAGTGTGAGGACCTGGTAGGTGGTGCTTCCTGGGAGGCAGCCAGCCTGGAACCTCTGAGTAAGGAGACCACATGGGAGCTTTCCAAGACACAAAGTTTCCTTCCTTGCTTTCCATCCTATGCCTCGTGATACTGAGGATTCTAAAGGGCAATGACCAGAGTTCTTCCATCCTCTGAGCTTCATTCCCACAGTTCCTGCTGTTTTCCCCATCCTCGCCCCCCAAATCATTTTTCCCATTTGAGAATTTATTTCTTTAGCAGATAAACTTAACCTAGGTGGAAAAATAAAGCCAACCCAAACACAGCATTTCACAGGAAAGTTACCAGGCTTGTAAGAATGTCAGGATCATCGAGAGAGTTATTTCGGTTTGTTCGTGGACCTTTGGAAATTAGGAACTTAACAAGGGTCAGCAAAATGCCCAGGACTCCAGGGAGTGTGTGGTGTCATTGTGCTGCCTATAATCCACCATCCCCCGCCTGTGGCTCTGGTCCAGGCTTGCCAATGTCACATTTGGTCATTGTAGTTTCACAGCATCAGTTTCAGTTTTGGGGGGTGGTTCTTTCCATTTCCATTGTTGTAGGTAACCTGTCTGTTTCCTCCCCCTGCATCAGTTCATGTAAGTCTTCTTATGCTTCTCAGCAATCTCATTTCTTACAGCGCAGTCATATTCCACAGAGCTTGGTTAACCATCCTCTATTTCATGGGCATCTGCTTTCTTTCTGGTTATACTGTCCCTGGCCTGCCATGAATATTAGCGGGTCCAGCCAAAGTGCTGGGAGCCTTCCTGTTGTTCTGCAGACATGGCGGATGCAGGCAGAAAACATGGACTGGCTGTCAATTCTCCCTTTCCCCCTCCCCCTCTCCTTTCTCTCTCTATCTGGTTGGCCTGTCTTCTTTTCTCCCCTTGCTCATTCCTTCAAAGGCATCCTTTGCTCCTCTTCTCATTCATTCATTTGTTCATTCAGTAAACATTTATTAAAAATTCCTACTGTGCACTAGGTGCTTTGCTAAGTGCTGGAGATACATAAAGGCAGCCCCTGCCCTCAGGAAGCTTCCTTAACTATAACGCATTTCAGGGTGCCTATCATGCCCTTCTCCATTTTTTTTGTTTTTTTTTGGGGGGGTGAACCCAAGGATAAACCATGGGATTCCATTTCTCCTGTTCTTGGCCATAAAATAGCTCTGGAAGATTGATATATAAAAAGATATGCCTGCGTTCCATGGAGAAACTTGGGGTCGTTAAGAGATGAAGACAGCTTCGCCAAAGCAATCCAGCTGGCCCTCCCTTCCACTCTTCACCCCAGGACTCAGCAGCTTCGTTCATCTGCTGCCTCTGTCCAGTCAAATCAATCAGGAAGCATTTGTTAAGCCTGTGCCACGTGCTGGGTATACAGAGACCACAGTGAAACCTAGCTTGTTGGCTGAGACATCCTGCACACATTGGAGATGTTTTCCTTAAGTATGTTTTGGGGAAAGCCCCTAGTCCTGGAGGTGATTATGTAGAGCTTCTTGGAGAACAGCTTGTTTGGTTTATGTTTGTTTGCATGTCTCTTCCATTAGATGTTAAGCTCCTTGAGGGCAGGGACTGTCTTTTGCCTCTTTTTGTATCCCCAGCATTTAGCACAGTATCTGGCACGTAGTAGGATGGATTCATTATTCATTTGATCTGAGCCTAGAAGGGGCTCCAATTGGCCGAGGCGGGGAGGGAGAGCACCCCACTGTGGAAATCACATATGCCTGAAGCATTTCATTCCATTAGACAGATATTTCTTTTGCCCTTTTTTGTGAACTTCCTTCTTAACTATTTCTAAGCACCTTTAAAATGAATCTTAATTATATAAGAAAAGTCATTAAACTGTTCATACTTTTTGCCCCATAGATTTCCTTAATAAATGTATTCCCCAAGGAGAAAAATGACAGAAAGAAAGATTCTATCTATAATGAAATATTCATCATGCTGCACTTTGTAGTTTCAGAAAAAACAAAACTCAAAACTGCCAACACAATTGGTGCCTAGGGACTTGGGTGTGGCTGAGCCTGTACCTGGCCTGATGCCTTCCCACTGGGTCGGGGAGGGCAGAGAAGAACAAGAGCCCCAAAATGAATGAAGGAGAGAATCTGGCCAGAAAATACTGGGTGGATGGAATGTGTACAGATATCTTCTGTGAATAAAAAGGGCACTTAGTAGGTGTTTGGCTTGATGGACATGATGGAAGAGCCCAATGGTGCAGCAGAAGGGGCACTAGATTTGAAGGAAGAGGATGTGGGTTCGAATCCTTGCTTTGCTACTTCCTACCTATGTGACCTTGGCAAGGCACAACCTCTACAGGACTGTTTCTTTATTTGTAAAATGAAGTGATTGGCCCAGGTGCGCTCTGGGGTCCTCCCTTCTGTCTCTAGGAGACTTGTATTATTGTTTCTTTCTCTCTCTAGCACTGGCACATAGTAAAGTGTTTAATTAATGTTTGTTAATTAGTGCTTGTTGATTGCTTGGCTGAATTCTGTGAAAAGTATTATGTTATAAGAAAGGATGAGGGGCAGGCATAGAGCAGAGCATAGAGTTGGCCTCAGGACCAGGAAGAGCTGGGTTCAAGTCATGTAATGACTGTTAGTCATAGAGTCAACAAACATTTATTAATTTATTATTATTAATAATAAATAAACAAAATACTTATTATTAAATTTTATGAAGTGCTTACTGGGTGCCAGGCTGTGTGGCCCCTTAGTGACCTGGGCAGCTTTCCAGGACTCTTAAGTTTCAGAGTAGGTACAACTCTGCATTGGTAAAGGAAATTTCTTTACCTGGAGTTCCCTGCACTAAGGAAATCTCGAGTCCAGACAGAAAAAGAGGAAGATGAATAATTCAGAGAACCATGGGGAAACTCCATCAAGTGATGGAGAACGAGGACAGTAGAGCTAGGGCAGACACAACTCTAGGGACTCTGCTGAATTGAATAACTGACCTTGGTCCTGGAAATCTGATGAGGAAGGTAGCAAGCTTGTCTCCTCTAACTCAGGGTGGGGGGCTAGGGATGTGGAATGCGGTATACACGAGGTGACCCAGACACTGTACTGCTTGGCTTCAATTAAATGATTTCTTTTATTAGAGGGGAGGGTTCAGTCAGGGGAAGCAGATGAAGGAGTCCAGAGGAAACATAAAAAGGGCATAAAATCAGAGATTGACAATGGAGCGTTTAAAAACAATGAATCTCGCTTAGTTCCTGCTTTGTGGCAGCCCGGCATTTTCTGGGCTTCCTTGGGTTGGTATCTTAGGGTTTCAGTTCCACAGCCTCTCCCTACTTGCCTCATGCCCCATATGGCTCTAAATCTGTTTCCTTCCCTAAATTCAACTGGCCAACAGGAACCAACGAAGAATTTCTCCCAGTGGGCACTTTAGGTTCCTAATTACTCACCCATAAAGGACACCTGTTGGAAGGAAAACTTGGGCTTGCTGTAGAGCTAGATTCTGTTTTGGAGGCTGAATTTGATTTGGGGGTGAAAGGAACAGGGCCCTGGGAATTCAGGAGTGGGAGAAGCTCTTTAGATAGCCTTGTCGGGGATGGAATAGATTAAAAATGCAGAATAAAAGGGGGAGGAGGGAGTGAGGGTGAAACAAAACCAATTTCTGCCTGTCTGGTCAAAGACGTGAATCTTGTCTAGACCCTTGTCACATCTAGGCAGGCCACTCTCCCATCTCTCTGACTGGTCTTTGTGCTCACCCTTGTGACAACCTCAGGAGATAAGTCTTTTTTCCCAATCACAGTTTTTCCAGCAGAGCTGGCATTTGTATAGCATTTTAAGGTTTGCATAGTGCTTTATATATGTTAATGTTTAGATACTGTTATTATCCCCATTTTTAGGAGACTGAGGGTGAGCTTAAGTGATTTTCATAGGGTCGCACAGAGAGTAAATATTTCAGGTGGGATTTGAACTCGTGTCTTTCTGATTCCAAGTCCAGCCCTCTAGCCTCTATCTCATGAGAGAGCCTGGATATGCTACTAGTGTGGGCTCTGCCCCAGGAAGCTGACATGGGTAAGTGCTTTCTCTCCTTGGGAAGCAACTCATGTCTTGCTCCTAGCTGATTGGCAGTGCAGGCAGTCTTACCCTCAAGGTCTTATCCATTAGGGTCCTGTCACCCTGGTGCCATTCATTGATCCATATCCCCCAAAAGCCTCCCAGGCCCATGCGCTGGTTCTCTGAGGACTGGCTGTCTCCTCTCCTAGAGTATTAGCATCTGGGGTCAGCCTGCCCTCTATGGTGCCAGCTCCTGCCTGGATTGGCCCTAGGCACCAGAATTCCTAGTTTCAGGGCCAAAAAAGCCTGTGTGTTACTGCAAACGTGACAGGTTGGATGCATTGAGAGGATGCTGACATGATTCTATAGGGGCCAGATAAGAGGCCATGCTATGGCAGGAGAACCCTGGACTGTGGGACAGAGACTCAGGTTTGAATTTTGGCTCATCTGCTTCCTTACTGTTTGGCCTCAAACAAGTCCCTTGATCTCATTGGGCTTGCCTCAGTTTCCCCATTTATAAAGTGAGGCAGTGGGATTAGATGGTCTCATTTGACAGCTTTGTGGACATTGAACAACTATTTGTCAGGGATGTGGTGGGAGGAGATTCCTGGTCAGGTAGAGGTGGACTCCTTGACTTTTGAGGTTCCATCTAATTCCGAGATTCCCTGAAGGACCCTAAGGTCCCTTCCAGATATAAATCCCCAAACCTCCCGAGAACGAGTAAAATCCTCCAGTACTATGCAAGCTCCTTGAGGGCAGGGACCAGTTCATTTGGCTCCCCAGAGTTTCAAAGTGTCTGGCACCCAGTAGGTGCGTAATAAACATTTGTCAATTGATTGAGAGACTCCAGACAAAACTCTTCTAATCCACTATTCCTATCTGTGTGCCTTTGCCCAGACTACCCCCATGCCTGGAATGTGCTTCTTCTGACCCTCCTAAGCCCTCACTCCCTTCAGAGCTCATCCTAAGATGTCTCCCTCAAGATGTTTCCTGATGTTCCAGTGGTTAGTGCTCCCCACCCCCCAAATTACTTTATCTTTCTTTATATATAGGGTCTTAGTGAAGTTAAGCTTTAATAGCTTAAAATGACTGTATTTATGTACCTCTCCAGTCATGCTGTCAGGCTTCAGAGCAATGTCATTTCCACAAGGACAGGGCCTGCTTCCTTTTTCCTTTGGTCTGTAGTGCCTGGCTTCATAAGTGCTTGTTAAATCAAGTTTGCCAGAGATTGTCTGATGAGAATCACAGCCTGAAGAAGAAGTCTTTTAAATAAGAAAACATTTGGTGCAAGGATGAAAACCCACCTTTTTCTGCATTCTGTCATCTCTTTTTCTTACCTTGGGGAAAGATGGATCAGAAAAAGGTTCCTGTGAAGATTCACTTGTTCGCTAGCAGTGAAGTTGAGATTGTGCCATAAAATGTCATCCTGGGACAACATCCAGGAATATCTTATAGCCTCTAGTCAAGCTTTTCTTAGCAACTGGGATCCTTCAGTTTCAATATCTAATTTCAGGAACACTGTTGCAAAGCCTTCTAAATTAGATTCATAATTAATCAAAAATAAAAGTGCGGTGGAATGGATTCTGGACTTGACATAAGGGGACTTCGATTTGAAACTTACCTCTCTTTCTTGCTACCTGTGTGTGACTTACCAAGCTTCATCATCTGTAGAATAAGGGAATTAATTGGTCCAGGTGTCTCCCACTTCTCCTTTGAGCTTTCCATCTGTTAACCTGTGAGTCCAGGGAAAGGTTTGTTTTTTACCATCCACACAGGAAAACCAAGTGGATGAAGAACCCCCGTTCCAGTCTTTGACATATCACTGGCCAGACAATCCAAAGGCTGTTTCATCATATGCCTTGGGCAAGCACTGCCCAAGATTTATACAGAAGGAGGAGAATGTGATGAGTTGTCTTTAAGAAACTGTAACGTGCTCTTAAGGACCCCAGCCTTGGTGGCTGAGTGTAGGATGACCTGGAATGGTGAGACTTAAGGAAATGAGGGTCTTCACTAGACTGGTAACTGCAGGAGTGGAGAGAAGAGGATGTATCTCAGAGATGTCATGAAGGTAGAAAAAACAAGGTTTATCAGCTGGCCAGCTGACCACCAGAGAGGGCAAGGAGTCCAGGAGATTCTAGGCTGGAATGACTGGGAGGCTGAAGGTGCCTTCAGTATTAACAGGAAGTTTGGAAAGAGAGGGAGTTTGGAGGGGAAAGAGAATGAGTTGTGTTTTGGAAATGGTGAGTTTGAGATGCCGATGGGACATTCAGTTAGGATGTCACATGTAGGGACTCCATTGATGTTAAGAGAAGGGGTGGGGGGCTCCCAGCATACTGGTGGACCCCTGTGGGAAGTGTGGGTGACAATTCCACAGCTTAGAACATGAATGGATTGTGATCCATGTTAGGGAGAGTAGTTATATAGACAAGGTCTTTATTGAAGCATCAGTGTGCAGAGGAGAAAAGACAAAGCTAAGTAAAGGTCTGAATAGGAAAAGTCAGAAGGCAAGTATAATATCATGGAGAATTAATGTAATGATTTCTAGTTTAGAAAGCACCCGACTTTCATTATCTGAGAGAATACAAGATCCCTGAGGGCCCCAGCTCCCAGCCCAGTGCCTGGTACCTAGGAGATCCTCCATATAAATGTCTGTTGATTCACCTACCAATTGATCTCATTTGAGCCTCCTAGCCCAGTGAAGTTGGTGGTAGACACATGTTGCCCCTGTTTAATGCATGAAGGAATTGGACCTTGGAGAAATGGCTTCTCGAAGCCCACGCAGTTGGTTAATCAGCAGCCAGCTGGCCTCCTAGTGACCGTCGAGGGAACCTGATTTCAAGCCCTGCCCTCCCTCATCCAGCATTCCCTCCCTGCTCCCATGCCTGTCTTTGGGAGGGCTGGAGGGAAAGGGTTAATTCTAGTCATCCCGTGCCGCCTTCTTTCATCGCTGATTTCTCGTTAGGCCCGAGAAATCATTAAAATGTTTAATAAGATTATTAAACTGATTGAGTGCATCAGCTGCTCGGACCATTTCTGCCAGAAATCCACGTGATCCTGCAGCAGAGAATGTCGCAGAGAGGAGGTTCTGGGCTGCA